>NW_024395977.1:16417000-16427058 GCF_016617805.1 Bactrocera tryoni
CGTAAACATAACATTGAGATTTGTAAATGTGTAAACTCATTTTTGTATGAAATCTAAGCCTGATGCTATATCATTTTGCAATTCGTCCATCAATTTTTGTTTGATTTGTTCGTATAAGTTAGAACAGAGACTACGGGAGCAAGTAGTACTTGATGGCGGATCATATGTATAATCGAGTCTTTTTAATAATCTTCGAAAACCTTTATCTTCTACACAAGAAAAAGGTTTCATATCAATTGCTATCATCTCCATACATAGTTGATCTAGCTCTGCTTTAGTAGGTGGCCCGAGTTTCTGACGTTTTGGCGATTCTTCAGTATTTTTACTTTCTTCTGCAACTATACTCTTTTTTCCTATTTCAACACATTTCTGATATAAAATAGGATGTTTCGAATGTAAATGCTTTAACATAGGTGACGTAGTAGCTAGAAAAACATAATGATTAACTAATATAGATATATATGTATATATAAGTCAGAAAATAATAAAAATTTAAAAATAAATGGCATCATACATGTTGGTAATTTTAATACTTTCGAGCAAGTATTACATATTGCTTTTCGGTATCCTTCAGTACAGAGCTTAAAAAAATTCCAAGCAGGACTCCGATGTATTGAAGACACAACCTCATTATTATCTCCCACACCAACTTCAGGTTCCACTTCCACAATCACACTTTCCTCTTCAGAATTATGGGAAGACATTTATTCAATTAAAAAACAAAATAACCAATGTTTGATATTTAAAACGAGAATGACAGATGTACGTCAGTTGCATGAACGAGATTCAAATACTACTGGCGCTTATTAAAAAATCATGCAAATAGTCAAATATTAAAATTATTCGAATTATTCGAACTATTCAAATTATTCGAACTATTCGAATAATGCCAATATTCGGGTCGAATCTCGGATCGAATAATTGGTTCGATTCGCGTCGAATAATTCGAAATTTCGAATATTCGCATACCCCTAACATATGTATGGATTTGCACTTTCTGTTGTTTTTTTTTTTTTTGCTCGCCTCTGCTTAATTATTATAGGCGATCCTGCTTGTTGCTTTTTTTAGCCCAAGGGGTATCACCAAAACTTGCAAGTAGGATACTTGACTTTGAAAAAATTTTTTTTTTTTTTTTTTTTTGAAAAGTGTGCCTTGGAACACAATATAAGCAGTAGGCAGGTACCGTAATTTTTTCATATATTTCGGTATCTATACATACATATGTACATACCGAACTGTCTAACCTGTTTTCCGTATAGAACAGTTGGGTTATTTCTAACTAACTGTATGTCGTATTACAGCTCAAACTGTATTTTAAACATACATATGCGCATAGTTATTTTACTAAATATTTAATTGGAACGGACTTACTTTTTTCTCCGCCAAGGGTTTAAGGGTAGCAATACTTATTTATGTGTGTATCTCTTCGTTCTTTCTCTCGTTTATTCTCCTTTCATCTTCTTAGTTTTTTTCTTTTTTTTTCTTGTTTGATGTCTTCCGTGTTGAGTCTTTTTCCTCTTCCCACGCTGCTTGCCTGTTGAGAATCCTATATATTTGTATGTAGGTTTTGGGTTTTTATTTTTGTTGTTGTTTGATTATTATTAGTTTTACCGCGCCCGTACTTGATTTTTAGTTTTTTTTGTATTTGTTTTTTTTAGTTGGTTTCGCGCCCGTTATGTAGATTTGATCACTTAATATATGTTTAAGTACCTGTTTATTTATTATTTTTTCTTGTGTGTACTTTTAATTGTTCTGTTGTATAGTTTCACATGCACTTTATTCACTTTTCCACCTCTCGGTGGGTTCTTTTAAAATCGTAGGTGCCTGTCTAAGAGGCTCGAAGGACCATTTGTTCATGCACTTAGTTTCACTAATTATGTGTGGGGAATACTTACGCTTTTAGCTTGTGATGATGATTCCCTTTTGTCCGTCTTTAAATGAAAGAGTTATAATTTGGCGACATAAATGTTAAATTCCACAAATTATACTTTATTTGTATCCGGGCACGACTTTCAACAAAATAAATTGATTAGATTTTAAATAGGTTCACAGTATTTTGTATTCTTTCTGTTGATATAATTAATTTTTTGGTTTTTTGTTCACAATGCAAAATGGTTATAATATTATTTTTATTCACAATTCAAATGGTTATAATTTCATATTTTGTTCACAAGTCAAATATTTATAATTTTCATATATATATGTATAAGGATTTACACTGTTGCTAGTGCACACCCACACGCACGATAGAAAGAGTTTTCTTTCAGTTCGGATCACACACGAAATTGAAGCATCAACCTTTTGCAAACCGGCGAGACGTTGCTATACCTTACGGGCGTTGAAATCGAAATTGAGACCACCCCGATCTAACCAATCCTTTTTTATCGGCTGAGTGGTGAAAAAGATGTATGTTGTGGTATGGTGGTGTTTGGTGCGTGGGGTTGCGTGGTGTGATGCTGTATGTTGTGTATGATGAATGTTGTGTTGTATGATAAATGTCGTGTTGCGGGATGAATGTTGCGTTGTGGGATGGATGTTGTGTTGTGGGATGGATGTTGTGTTGTGGGGCGAGATACCAGGAAGTCGCATAAACACTAATAGAAATTAAATTTATCACAACAATATAAACATACATATGTATGTATATATGCATGTATGTACATCTTCTATCATATTAATCTTATGTCTCTGCACATGCTCATATCATAATCTTATTATGTATGTATACGCATGTGCGCATTCAGAGATTCAAATCATGATTTTATCACTTATCAATATAAAGTATTACATGCGCGCGCATTAATTTGCATGTTCATGCATTCATATATATTTCTATGTACATATATTTGTATACGCTTCCGAGCAAATAAGGCACAAGCATACAAACATACATATGCGTACACATGTGAATATGTCACCAACAATAAATTGAAGCATTATTCTACAAAAACAACAATTGTCTAAATAGCAGAAGCATCACAAGTCAATATGGCAGCCGAATTGGCGAAGCCCAAATGTAGTAAATTTTACAACAAAAACGATTTTATTCATAAACGCAGGCGCAAAATCCACAAGCGACCTCGCTTCATTCATAAAAACAGACGCCGTAACATCTCCCCGAGCATGTCTTTGCCAACAAGCGTCTTTTCGCGAGGATGGCAAAAGCTGAAAATTATAAATTGAACAACTTTCTGGCGCTTCTTCACAGAAAGAAGTGACAAAAGTGGCAACATAGCCGTTGTCGATTTACAATATTTGTATAAAATATTTTTCCGTGACTCGCAAAAATCTGCGTCGATATGTATGCAGGCGCATACATCTTCATACATATTTACGCTGGTTTGTAGGCGAAACTGTACAGAGGCAAGGGAAGCGGTGACAATCGGTGGCCATTAGTTTATTTTTTTCGGCACAGCTTGGATTTTCTATCATCACATAAGTGCTGAACCAATGAATATTATAATACACACGTTCTTAGGGACACAGTTATTAAGCCAGCTGCACAACTACATAACTGTGTCCATAAGAACGTGTGTATTTTAATATTTGACAGATGTTGCTTGCAGTCTGTCGCGCTCAATGTGTTCAGCACTTGACTTTTTGACAAAACGCAAGTTTCGGCCATTGGTTGACCGTGACAACGGAGATGCGAAAGAAGCGTGCGACACTTGTTATTATGAATGTATGTAAATGTATGTAAACATACAGACAAATGTGCCAAAGAAATAATATATGTATGTACAAACAATTGTATATGCCACAGAAATTCTATTGGTGCAAATATGGAAATGATAACGAAATAATGCGAATATGCATATTTCATGAAGGTCATTAATTTTTTTTAAGAAATGGAAGGAATGAATGGAAGTGTTTATATGAGCACATTTAAGTTCATTTAGCACATCTTCATTTTACAATAGTCGAATTTGATATAATATAATAGTCGAAATTAATATCATTTTTGAAATAATAATTTATTTAAACTTATTTTTTATTTAATTTTATCACATAAAATGTTTACCATTTTTCGGAAAACAATGGTTCATAAATACAAAATAAGCATGCATAGTATGTCACTCAGAGAATGCTTTTTTACTCTCTCTGTGTAATTTTGTATATTTTGTATATATTTTTCTACAAAGCATTCTCTTTATTCATTCTCGTATGATCGCTTTACATATATTTATGCCATTGTCCATGCTCAATTCTGCTAAATAGCAGCGAGAATGGTGAAATTCCGTGTCGCAATCTTATAAGCTCTGTTAGCCGTCCTATCGAACATCATACAGAATTCAATTTGCACCTTCTCTATGTTTTATGTTCTCTGGTTGACGCAAGCCCGTTCGGTACGGATGTAATGTTACCCCAAAATAGCTGTTTAATGTTGTGTTAACGGCCGAAGTTATCGGTATTTTGGTTTACGGGTTTTTTCTTTTAAAGGGTTTGTACCTCTTTTCCGGCACTCGCGACACTCTTTTTTTTTTCAACGGCACTTTATGTTTTTGGCGGTAGTTTTTGATAAATTTGCTTTACCGCAATAAATCTCATGCACTAACTTTATCAGAAAAAATAAATACAAATGCTTTTATTTCAAGACTGGTTTTATTTTGACACTCCACTGTATGCCGTTTAACCGAATTATCCACCTTATGGTTTCGGTTTCTCTTTTTCTTTGTGTTTGCGCACTATTATGTAGGTGAATTTTGCCGAACGTTTGTCACGTACATGTGTATTATTTTTTCACCACACACTTCACAAACTTTCCTTTAATTTTTTTTTTAAATTTTTAGTTTTGGTTAGTTTATATCTTATTTTCTTTATGTTTAATTTTACCACTTCGTTTCGTTTTTATTCACTTGAGTGTATGTCGCATGTGTACACTTCGCAAATATTTTATGTATGTGATTTTATGTATAGTGATATATTTTTCACAAGCCACTGCTATTTTTTAATGTAAATTTTTTTTTGAATTTTATTTTTTTTTTTTAATGTCTTTGTCACTTTAGTCACTTGCACTCGACCGAAACCGGAAGAAATGGAAAATTCACAGGCAATTGCTCACGCGTTAGAAATTAATACGCTAAGTATTACTTTGTTCGAAAATTAAATGCACTTTTACTGCCACGCACTGAGTCCCTGCTCGGGCGCCATGAAAAAATCTTAAGCGTTTTTAAGGTCAAAGTTAGAATTGAACTCAGTGATTTATAAAGTCGCATGGCGCAACAATTTGTATGGTAACTGCTTTAACACTTCAGCTGTAATTTAGATCGAATCCAGCTGATTTCTTAACTTTAAGCTTTTTAAATTTCACTTTTAAGTTCACAAATGGTGATTGCTGGGATTTTTGCATGATCCTGTTGAATACTACTGAGGAACGTGATTTCACTCTTCTCGTTTGGACGAAAGGTTTCAGCTAGGTGTTTTGCAAATGCATTAGATTTATCACAATCACTTCTGGCCCATGTATTGGAAGCAATTTTTAATGGTGCAACGTGGCTTGTTGGACGTTTAAGATACTTTGTACTTTTCGAGAGTGAGTAATCATCTTTTTTGTTGGCGGATAGTTCACATAAATATTTATTAATTGACTCATTCTTAAAATGAGCGATTTCTAGTTTAAATTCTGCTGTTGCCATTTCCGTCGTAACTTTCTTTTCTTAATTAGGAGGATTTTTATTTTTTTAGGGTAATTTGAAGTTATAATTTTCCGCTTTATCTCCAAAGCATTATACCAAGCTGCTTGTTGAATTTCTTTCGTAAATATGTCAACTTCTAACTCAAGTTGTTCAATTGTTGTGATTTTCGGACACTCTATTTTAGTCTGAAGTATTCGTTTGAACGAAGTTCAATCCGTATTTTTATGTATAGCTTCAAAATAAGATCTCTTTTAATAACCGATACACTTAGTGTTAAATATAATGGATAGTGATCAGAGCTGAAGGATGGAGTCATGTGTAGAAGTTCAAGCAAGTGAGGAAAGTTTTCTCATCGCCATTCATTTGGAAGTGGTCAGAAATGATTCTTTTACATATGACACAAGCACCTCATGACTTCCGGACTTTAAGGCTTATGATTTGAGGGTATGTACCTGGAATGTCCGGTCCTTTAATTGGGAAGGTGCCGCTGCCGCTGGTTGTTGTTCTCGTGAAAATATGGGCTGGCATCACCGCTGTCAAAGAAATGCGATGGACGGGACAAGGACTGAGGCGAGCCGGCATTCACTACAGTGGCCATATAAAAGAGCGCAAGTTTGGTGTGGGATTCGTAGTGGGAGAGAGAATCCGTCGCCGAGTACTGTCATTCACTCCAGTGGATGAACGTCTAGCCACAATCCGCATCAAAGCGAAGTTCTTCAACGTATCGCTGATTTGCGCCAACGCCACGACGGAAGAGAAGAAAGATGTAATCAAAGATGCCTTCTATGAACGCTTGGAGCGCACCTATGAGAGCTGCCCCCGCCACGATGTCAAAACGTGCTTGGCGACTTTAACGCCAAGGTCGGCAAAGAAGATATCTTTGGCACAACAGTTGGTAAATTCAGCCTCCACGGGTAAACATCCCCAAATGGATTGAGGCTGATCGCCTTCGCCGAGGCCTGAATTATGATTATCTGTGGTCCTAAATTAAAGCATTGTAAAATTCTCCGAGCTACCTGGCTGTCTCCAGAACGGAAAGCCACCAACCAGATCGCTCATCTTGTGATATACAGAAGGCACGTCGTCAGTGTTCTAGACGTGCGTACCCTCCGAGGTCCTAACAACGACTAGGACCGCCGCTCTGTGCAGCAAAATACGCACGTCAACAAACAGAAAGAAGGTTCGACGTCGAGAAGCTGCAATCACAACAGACTGCCGAACTATTTTCGACTCGAATTGCACTTCTGCTCTCTGAGAGCACTCGTCAAACACTCGGTATAAGGGAACTGTGAGACGGCATTTCAAGCTCCTTATGTACAGCTGAAACCGAAACGGAAAGTATTTGGAAAAAACAAAAGAACAGCTGGTACGACGAGGAGTGCCGTGTCGCCATGAAGAGAAAACAGACTGCCTACCTCGTAATATTATGATCGACTACAACTCGGATGGGATAGATACCAAGATTGGAAGAGAGAAGATTTGCAGACAGTCAAAGAGAGAGAAATGCGTGAGTATGAAGAGTTTGAAAAGCTGGCTGATAAGGGTAGTGCTCGAAATTTCTACGAAAAAATGCGGCGACTAACAGAAGGTTTCAAGACCGGAGCATACTCTTGTACAACCCCCAGAGGTGATCTAGTGACTGGCGCCAAGAGCATACTAAAATTATGGAGGGAACACTTCCCTTACCTGCTGAATGGCAGTGAAATTATAACGCCAGGAGAAGGCGAACCCGATTCCCCAATCGATTAAGGTGGAGCAGACGTTCCATTACCCGTCCAACAACAAAGCGGTGGAAGCCGATGGATTGCCGGCCGAGCTATTCAAACACGACGGTGAAGAACTGATAAGAAGATTCATCAGCTTCTTTGTAGATATGATCGGACGAAAGCATGCCCAACGATTGGAATTTAAGTGTGCTTTGCCCAATAAACAACTGACCAGATATTCACCATGCGTCAAATGTTGGAAAAACCCGAGAAAAGAGAATCGACACACCCACCTTGTTCGTCGATTTCAAAGCTGCCTTTGACAGCACTAGAGCTGCCTTTATGCCGCGATATCCGATTTCAGTATCCCCGCAAGACTAATATGGTTGTGTAAACTGACGTTGAGCAGCACCAAAAGCTCCGTCAAGATCGAGAAGGACCTCTCCGAGCCGTTCGACAACAAACGAGGTTTCAGATAAGACGAATACTTTTCGTTTAAGTTTTTCAACTTCCTTCTGGAGAAAATAATTCGAGCTGCAGAAATAAACAGAGAATTTACCATCTTCTATAAGAGTGTACATATAAAAAAACAGTCGTCGCACTCGCGACTAGGCTCCCAAGTCACCGTGGACAATCATAACTTTGAAGTTGTAGATAATATCGTCTGTCTTGGAACCTACATCAACACCAACAACAATGTCAGCCTCGAAATCAAACGCAGAATATCTCTTGCCGGCAGGTGCTACTTCGGACTAAGTGGGCAATTGAGAAGTAAAGTCCTCTCTCGACAAACAAAACAAAACTCTATAATGCACTCATTATTCCCGTCCTACTGTATGGTGCAGGGGCTTGGACAATGACAACATCTGATGACACGACGTTACAAGTTTTCGAGAGAAAGGTTCTGCGAAAGATTTGTGGTCTCTTGCGCTTTGGCCACGGCTGAGCTGTATGAGATATACGACGACATAGACGTAGTTCAGAGAATTAAAAGAAAGCGGCTTACTACTTTTTCTATCCTCATAATGTTTCATGCTGTTTTTAACAATAACAGTTTTGAAAGTGTTTCTCGTAAAATGAGTATCGGATATAAGAATACATATATTTTCTCTTTTTCTAAAATTAGTTGAAGCTCTTCTTTGTGCTTTAATAATCCATTTGCATTCTATGTCATAACTGTTGACAGTGCTTTTATTGCACAGTACAACAGCTAATCGGGGCGGTGAGAAATTCCAAGTCAGGGTGATGGTACTAGGTCAGTGTAGTAAAACCCTCAAAGGGTTTGGCGTTCGTATGTGTCAGTTTTTTTTATGACCTTTTAAATTTTTTCCTTATCTTGATGTTTTTTCGCTTAGTTGTAACATTTTGGCAAAAACGTAGTTTAACATAACTCGCGAACCAGTATTATCTATTTTTCCAATACATTAGACGGTTATAACAGCTTTTACACATTATATTTGGTACCCAATTTTCGTTCACTATAACATTTAAAAGGTCATAAAAGAAACTGACACATACGAACGCCAAACCCTTTGAGGGTTTTACTATACTGACCTGGTACCATCACCCTGACTTGGAATTTCTCACCCCACAGATTAGCTGTTGTACTGTGAAATTTAAAAGGTCATAAAAAAAACTGACACATACGAACGCCAAACCCTTTGAGGGTTTTACTATACTGACCTAGTACCATCACCATGACTTGGAATTTCTCACCCCCCAGACAATAATCCCAAAAATGTTCCACAGTGTTACCAATGGGTAGATTATTTGATGTACTGGGCAAATTTGGGAATAATTTAGTATACCATCCCAGGATTTAAAGGATTAAAATGGGTATGGTCGGATAGAGGAGATTCTCCAGATCACGAATAGCCGCAGGAAGCTTATAGTTTTCGAGTTATTCGCGTTTTAAATTGAAAATTTGCAATATTTTAATTACAGATTTTCGATATATAAAATTAATATTGCACTTATATTTTTCACTTTTATATACACTAACACATCACTTATTCATTTGCACACATTTATTTTATATAATATAGTGCAAAAATAGCTTTTAATAAACATTTAAATTATTGTTGAATTTGATTATTTAAGAATAACAAATGAATTACAAACTGTCATATAATATATTACCTCCTTTTATTGTCGGTATTATCTTCGACTGGCTTCTTAGGATTTTCTTGTCCCAAGTATTTTAAATTTTGTATTTTTTATCTCTATTTGGCTTTTCACCATTCTTTTTGTGCTTTATTTTGCCGGTAAAATTTTTGGCTGGCGTTGTAGAACTTGTTTGTTCCACAATTTTAAAATATTTTTTATTTTTAGTATTGCCGGTACTTTCTTCGGCTGGTGTCTTAGAACTTTTTTGTCCCAAGTAATATAAATTTTGTATTTTTATATTTTGATATATATGTATATATATATATATATATTTATTTTATATTTTTTACCATTATTTTTGTGTTTTATTTTGCCGGTATGAACTTCGGCTGGCGTTGTAGAACATTTTCGTTCTGCAATATTGTTTTATAATTATTCTTTTCACTATTTGTCCCAAAATATTTTTTTTTAATAAAATAAGAATTATATTTTTCTTTCCTTTAACTTTATTTTTCGGGTTTTTTTTATATATTTGTGAGTTTCATGAAACAGCATATATAGCAATACTCACAAAAATATGGTTAAATTTCTTTTTGCATAAATCTATTGT
>NW_024395977.1:16427513-16447167 GCF_016617805.1 Bactrocera tryoni
GTATGGTGCAGAGGCTTGGACGATGTCAACAACTGATGAGTTGACGTTGCGAGTTTTCCATAGAAAAGTTTTGCGAAAGATTTATGGTCTTTTGCGCGTTGGCCACAGCGAATGCCGCATTCGATGGAACGATGAGCTGTACGAGATATACGACGATATTCACATAGTTCAGCGAATTAAAAGACAGCGGCTACGCTGGTTAGGTCATGTTGTCCGAATGGACGAAAATACTCCAGCTCTGAAAGTGTTCGACGCTGTACCCGCCGGGGGAAGCAGAGGAAGAGGAAGACCTCCACTCCTTTGGAAGGACCAAGTGGAGAAAGACCTGGCTTCGCTTAGAATATCCAATTGGCGCCACGTAGCGAAAAGAAGAAACGACTGGCGCGCTGTTGTTAACTCGGCTATAATCGCTTAAGCGGTTTCTACGCCAATTAAGAAGAAGAAGACTTGGCAGCATTGAAAATCTATTACCTTATCATAGCTGATTTAGACACTACAAAAAGGAAAAAATGTAAACAAAAAACAAACAAATTTTTATTACAGAAATGAATCTAATTTCAGCTGAAAATCGACTTCCCAAATGAAAAAATGCGCCCATTATATCCATTATATGGAAAATATTTAAAGGAATACGGCTTTTATTACAAAATACTATATGACAATGTTTTCTTTTGATAAATATTGAGCGATGCAAATTCTTGAATAGCAAAAACAGCTGTTTTTAATCTTTTCAACGGCAGTAAGAACACTGTTGGGTTATGAAATGCTTAAATGTAATCTAATCTTTTAAATTTTCGGTCTGAACATGGTATCGGGTGATTTTTTAAGAGCTTGATAACTTTTTTTTAAAAAAAAACGCATAAAATTTGCAAAATCTCATCGGTTCTTTATTTGAAACGTTAGATTGGTTCATGACATTTACTTTTTGAAGATAATTTCATTTAAATGTTGACCGCGGCTGCGTCTTAAGTGGTCCATTCGGAAAGTCCAATTTTGGGCAACTTTTTCGAGCATTTCGGCCTGAATAGCCCGAATTTCTTCGGAAATGTTGTCTTCCAAAGCTGGAATAGTTGCTGGCTTATTTCTGTAGACTTTAGACTTGACGTAGCCCCACAAAAAATAGTCTAAAGGCGTTAAATCGCATGATCTTGGTGGCCAACTTACGGGTCCATTTCTTGAGATGAATTGTTCTTCCGAAGTTTTCCCTCAAAATGGCCATAGAATCGCGAGCTGTGTGGCATGTAGCGCCATCTTGTTGAAACCACATGAGTCAACATTTAAATGAAATTATCTTCAAAAAGTAAATGTCATGAACCAATCTAACGTTTCAAATAAAGAACCGATGAGATTTTGCAAATTTTATGCGTTTTTTTTTTAAAAAAAGTTATCAAGCTCTTAAAAAATCACCCGATATAAACTATGCAACGGCACAAGTTTGGTGATCAAAAGAATTACTGGAAACGTTCTTGAAGCAACTATTTTGACAGGAAAGTTTAAAGGAGAAATTGTTTTGTTACAAAATATTCCGATGATACCATCCGATTCTACCATTTAAAAGAGTACAGTTTCCCATTCGTTTAGCTTTCGCGATGACTATAAATAAATCTCAAGGCCAAACAAGGTCTATTTGCAGTTTAGACTTGGAAAATAAATGTTTCTCTCATGGGCAATTATACGTGGCGTGTTCACGAGTAGGAAGACCATCAAGTTTATTTGTATTAACAAAGGACCGATTGATCAAAAATATTGAACATCGATTGGCGCTTCATTGAACATTACGATTAAAAACATTTAGAGTATATACATATATCAAATAAAAATATTTAAAGTATTTATTAAATATGTTATAAAAATGTTATGTTGTTATATTTGTGTTAAATTTTGTTTTTTAAATCCTTCTTGAATCACTCAGCCACAGCAACGCGTGGCCGGGTCTGCTAGTAATATATAAATAATCGCTAGTGTATGTAAAGTTTTTTGATCGGAATTAAGCGCATTTTAAGCTTTCGTATTCTTTTTTTCTGGGGTAAGAAAAAATTGTTTGATAAGCCATATTTACTGCTAAAGATATATATTTTGAAATAGATTAAAAGAAAACCACAAGATATTTTACTTTTGAAACAAATAAGCGCGTTGTATATTAAGGGGGTATTCTACTCTAGAATTTGGAAAAATTCGATTTTTTTCATATATTTAAAGTTCTTCTTAAGAACATATCCTCCGAAGGAATTTTAAAAATTAAAATTATTTTAGGAGCTACAGTTACTTTAGTGACGCAGTACCTAGCCCGGTTCGGCCGTATCGAATTTTTTAAACGCGTTTTTCTCGAAACTGCTCTTTTCCACACGGTACCGGCATTATCTCAAGTTCTAAACATCCGATTTACTTGAAATTTTGTGTGAACATTCCTTATATAATCCTTTATCGTTCCTATAAGCATCGTGTCAAAATTTTTGTTTTTAATAATTAAAAAAAACTTCAGGAATTTCAAAAAAAGCGTAAAAAAGATTTTTATTTTCAGGCAGTCGCCATTTAAAAAAAAAACACTATTTTACCAGCTACTTAATTTAATTATATTTATTTACTTACAAGTAAATTCGACTTATAATTATATTTTACATACGAATATAAATGTTTTCTGTTGAGCGCAAAAGAACACGTGTGGTCTCGTCCGATGATCATAAGGAATAGGACGAATTAGAGAAGCCAATATGAAGTGATCAATATTGTAACGGGATTAAATATTTTAGTTTGCTGAATACAGTGTTACCAGATGAAAGTAGTTAAGTAGTTACAATATTAGAAATAGTTAATTAGTGGATCTATTACAATTTCTTTAGAGATGCTAATCGCTACATACACCCCTGGACTCTAAAAATATATTTTGAGATATCATTATAAATTTATTTACGTATTTATTTCCTTGTGAAGTAAGATCAATTTAAATTGAAATGGCACAAACTCTTAAAACAATTATGTATGATTTGTTCAAATTAAAGGCACGCAAATTTTTAAATATAAACTTTTTTGTTGTATTATTACTTTTCATATTTTTTAAAAATTGTGTTAATCCGTTTAAATTGACCAGAATGTGTTTTTTCAATGGATTTGAGCAAGAAAAAAGTATGCGTTTTGTTCTTAAAACAAAATTGGCTTAGAAAGGGCGCCTACCTAGGACGATAAATCGTCTCGAGCAGGCACAGTGTGCAAGGTGTTATTCCGATATTTTCTCTCGTACTTGAAATATAAAATTGTTACATCGGGGGACTAGGCGTGGTTGTTGTCGGATTTTGCCAACTTTCATAAATAACCTACTAATATTACAAACATGTTATTATGTGGATACAGTCGACGCTCACAATTTAAATCTTCTGTTATTAGAATTTCCAGATATTATAATTATACTTGGCGATAGATAAAATATTTTCAAATGAGAATTGAAAATTCGAATTTCTGAGAGTGTTTTATTTGAAAATTATAATTTAGTAAAAGCAAACACAATGAATCTACTAACCTCATATGCAATGGCTATTCCGATATTGTTTTTCAGGAGGATGGGGAGTTGCGGTACGCCTTTGGCTTGGTTAGATCTAAACGGTCCCCAGGTTAGGATGGTTTGAACGTAGAGATTTGCAAAAGCTTTTGGAAGTTAACTCCGAAATACCTGGAAGATTTTCAATAAGTGCGCCTGAGAGGGATACTTTCCACGCGAGTGGAAAAGAGCTGGGGTTGTTCTTCTCTTGAAGTCACCTGAAAAGATCAGGACCCATCCTCGTTCTTATAGGGGTATCAGTCTCCGTCCAGTACTTCGAAAAGTGCTGGAACGGCTTTAGAAGTTAACGCGGGTGTGTAGGTAGTCGGATAGGCATTATGCGTTCAGGAAAAGATGCACTATAGAAGATGCATGGACTCATGATCAGAATTTCGTTAGGGAGAGTGTCAACGTATGTCCTTGTCATATTAATTGACTTCAAGGGGGCATTTAACTAACTAAGCTGGGATCGAGTTGTGCAACGGCTAGAGGACCTTGGCGGTCCGGAAATCACTTTATGGAGTTACTTTTCGAACAGAAAGACATCTCTAGTCGGCATGAATGGGAGTGTGGAGATTGGAGTGGTTCGTGGCTGCACGCGGGGTTAATTCTGTGGCCCTATATTTGGAACCATATGATGGACTCTCTGCTTGGCAACTCTGTATATTTTTTACGTATGCGGATGACCTTATTCTTCTGTTCAAAGGTCGCTCGCGGTCTGAGCTAGTGCGGGCGGGAGCACATCACTTGGGTGACTTGGGCGGGAGACAGTGCTGCTTAAGGGCAAGTTGTTGCCGATTCGTTCGCTATTATCCGGGTGCATGAAGTCAGCATCAGGTATGTGACTCAAGTCAAATACCTAGGGCCTGCCCTCGTTCATAACCAGACCCACTTGCATCGCTTTCTTATCCAGTCT
Organism: Bactrocera tryoni; assembly: GCF_016617805.1. Taxonomy (NCBI): domain Eukaryota; kingdom Metazoa; phylum Arthropoda; class Insecta; order Diptera; family Tephritidae; genus Bactrocera; species Bactrocera tryoni. The sequence continues at coordinate 16,431,962 of NW_024395977.1, forward strand.
AGAGAAAGCAGAACTAATTGCGCAATTGTTGAGGCCAATCACATCAATAACATCGGCGTACGCTGGCAGCTGTAAACTCTTATAGAAGATTGGACCTTCTTTATTCAGCTCTGCAGCCCGAATTATTTTTCCAGGAGTAGATTGAAGAAGTCTCACAATAGGGATCGCCTTGTCAGAAACCTCGTTTGGTATCGAACTGTCCGGAGATGTATTTCCCGATCCTGATGCAGCTTACAGTATTGCTCAACGTCAGTTTATAATAAACATCAGTAATGTAAACTGTTGTAAGTCGCACTTTATTTATAAAATATAAGAGAAAAGGAAAACAATATAAAAGAAATAAATAATAAATAAATGTAAAAATAAGACTTGGAAATGGCAATCCAAGATAACTTAATAAGATCCCCCATGTTAGGAAACATCACTCTAGCAGACTCCAATCCCAATTCAGATACCGCAACTGCTTTCCAACCCAACGAAAGTTTAGCAACTATGATAAAAAATTGTTGTCGCTCAATATATACATTAGGGTGTGTCATTCTCAGTCAACTTTTTTTTTCAACTGAAAAACAGGCTAAAAACTTTCGAAAATGTGAAAAAGAAAACCACTCAAAAGATGAGCTCTTAATATTAATATCAAGAGGTGCCTATTTCAAATTTTCTGTTTTCCATATAAATTACATGGACAAAAAATCATTTTTTTTGTGGTGATTATTGTGCGGAGGTTATTATATGTGCACGCGATGGCTGCCAGTAGGGACTCGATTCCGATTCTACTCGAAAGGTCTTGGCGAAGGTATCTTTGGCACTACGGTCGGTAAGTTCAGCCTCCACGACGAAACATCCCCAAATGGGTTGATTCTGATCGACTTCATCGGGGCCCGAAATATGGTTACTTTTGATACTAGATTCCAGTACAAGAAAATACATCAAGCTACCTGGCGGTCTCCGGATCGAAAAGCCACAATCCAGATCGATCATGTCGTGATAGACGGAAGACACGTCTCCAGTGTTCTAGACGTTCGTATGCTACGAGGTCTTAACATCGACTCGGACCACTACCTTGTTCCAGCCAATATTCGCACCCGCCTCTGAGCAGCAAAAAATACACGTCAACAAACACAAGAGAAAACAGGCTGCCTACCTCGCAACGTTCCGACTGACCACAGCACGTGCGTGATGGGATAGATAACGAGAGTTGAAGAGGGAAGCGAGACGCATTTACAGACAGAAAAAGAAAGAGGCCGGAATGCGTGAGTATGAAGAGCTTGATAAGTTGGCCAACAGGTGTAATGCTCGAAAAATCTACGAAAAAATGCGGAGGCTCTCAGAAGGTTTCACAACCGGAGCATACTCTTGTGGAACCTCCAAAGGCGATCTAGTGACCGATGCCCAGAGCATACTTAAATTATGGAGGGAACACTTCTCCAGCCTGCTGAATGGCAGTGAACGTACAAAGCCAGGAGAAGGCGGACCGAATTCCCCAATCGATGTCGATGGAACAGGCATTCCATTGCCTGACTACCGTGGGATTAGCCTCCCCAACATCGCATATAAGGTTCTATCGAACGTATTGTGTGAAAGATTAAAGCCCACCGTCAACAAGCTGATTGGACCTTATCAGTGTGGCTTTAGACCTGAAAAATCAACAACCGGCCAGATATTCACCATTCGCGATGTCTGAATTTGGTATCCCCGCAAAACTAATATGGCTGTGTAAACTGACGTTGAGCAACACGAAAAGCTCCGTCAGGATCGGGAAGAACCTCTTCGAGCCGTTCAATACCAAGACAAGGCGACTCCCTATCGTGCGACTTTTTCAACCTGCTGCTGGAGAAAATAATTCGAGCTGCAGAACTTAATAGAGCAGGTACAATCTTTTATAAGAGGGTACAGCTGCTGGCGTATGCCGATGATATTAATATCATCGGCCTCAACCTTCGCGCCGTTAATTCTACTTTCTCTAGACTGGACAAGGAAGCAATGCAAATGGGTCTGGCAGTGAACGAGGGCAAGACGAAATATCTCCTTTCATCAAACAAACAGTCGTGGCACTCGCGACTTGGCTCTCACGTCACTGTTGACAGTCATAACTTTAAAGTCGTAGATAATTTCGTCTATCTTGAATCCAACGCAGGATAACTCTTGCTAACAGGTGCTACGGACTGAGTAGGCAATTGAGAAGTAAAGTCCTCTCTCAACCAAACTCTAACTCAAACTCAACCAAACTCTATAAGTCACTCATAATTCCCATCCTGCTTTATGGTGCAGAGGCCTGAACGATGTCAACAACTGATGAGTCGACGATGCGAATTTTTGAAAAAAAAGTTCTCGGAAAGATTTATGGTCCTTTGCGCGTTGGCCACGGCGAATATCGCATTCGATGGAACGATGAGCTGTACGAGATATACGACGAGATTGACATAGTTTAGCGAATTAAAATACAGCGGCTACGCTGGCTAGGTCATGTTGTCCGGATGGACGAAAACACTCCAGCTCTGAAAGTATTCGACGCACTACCCGCCGGGAGAAGCAGAGGAAGAGGAAGACCTCCACTCCGTTGGAAGAACTAAGTGAAGAAGGACCTGGCTTCGCTTGGAATATCCAATTGGCGCCACGTAGCAAAAAGAAGAAACGATTGTCGCGCTGTTTTTAACTCGGCTATAATCGCGTAAGCGGTGTCTACGCCAATAAATAAGAAGAAGAAGAAGACATATTCACTTCACACTTGAATCCAATTACTGTGACACAGCCGCATTTTAAATAAACAAGTAAAAAATAAAACTGCGCATCGCTTTCCGCGGTCCAGCACCTTAAACTTAATTAGAAATAAAAAGTAACAAAAAGCGATTCTGGGCGTTCTCGCTCATTTAACATACAAAAATAACCAATAGCCGGTATAGTTAAGATCCTCTGTTCACCCAAAAAGTAGTCTTAAGCCGAATCCACAAAAATAAAGTCCTTAATTAATATAACGGAACCTTTAATTTACTCATTTAGCTGGCGCAGTCAGACTAAAAGTTATTCCCCCGTTCAAGGGAGAACCAGAAACTCTCTTCCATTTCATCGGCAGAGTTGACTATATTTTCTCGCTTTACCAAACTAATGACGTACGAAAACACCGCATTCTACTCGAATCTGTCGAATGAAACCTGGGCGGACTTTTAACCAGATCATGGGTCCTACCAAAAATCGAAGATTGGTCAGCCATGAAGTTTAGATTGATTGCGGAGTACAAATCCCAGACGCCGAGCTACAAATTGTTAGAGAACTTCCGCGAGATACCTTACAAAGGGAGTGTGCGAGCATTCTGCGAGCAAGGTGAATGACGACGACACTGGTATCAAAGCTACACCTAGAAAGTAATCAGGCACCATGATATTGCAGATTTAAGATCATTAATTAATGTAGCAGAAAATGAGAGAATTTATCAAGAACCTGTTAATTTAAAAAAAAAAAAAAAATAAATTGAAAATAAAAACTTCAAAATCCAAGACTATTAAATCCAACTAATGAAATCCAATATCAACCAATATACTCCCAATGTTCACAAACAATACAACCAAATTATAAATCCATACAAGCAATCAGCCAGAAATGTTTAACAATGGGAAACAGACAAAATTATTTCGGGCCCAATAGATACCCGAATACTCAACCCTATTTTAACAGAATCCCAGTTTCACAATTTAATTTTAATAAAAAATCACCTCATCCACCACAACAACCACCCACATCAAATAACTCAAATATCGAAAAAACAAATGAAATCAAACGACCAAGACCATCAGACAGCGTACAAACTAAAATTTCCTGCGATTAACTCAGACTACAAGAAGTACAAGAATACGAAAAAAACAATCAAGAAAATCAAGAACTCTATGACCAAGAATACCCTGACTATATTCACCATTAGGACCAGATCAATAATGAACTATGCCAAGCACCAACCGATCAAAATGAACTTAAGTTTGACGAAAATTTTCAGTTACCAGCCCCGGAATAAATCAATACTTCGAAATCAAGCACAGAAATTGGACTTACAAATGCTTGATTGACAATCCACAATCAAAATGATAAAACAAAAAAAATTGTTCTCTCTTCAAATCCAAAATATAGAATGCGAAGCTTTTACATCAAACGGCTCCATGGCACTTAAAAATTCCATTGCCGTACCCAGTAACAATATATTTAAAACACCCAAACATTTTACTTGCAGGATTTTTCTAAAGATTACGATATGTTAATCGGAAGGAAGCTCCTCAATAAAGCAAAAGCTATTATAAATTATAAAACTCAGACAATTTCACTTTTTGATTAGACATACCAGTTGGTAGATTTTAACATAGATAAAGATCAATTTTACTTTACCCAAAATCTACCAGATTCATACGAAAATTTAATTTCCACAGCTATCAAAAAAATAGATTTTCACTTTTTCTATTGGATCATCTTAATCAAAAAGAAACTTCAAATTGAAATATTTACTAAAGAAATTTAAAAATCTTCAGAACTTGCAGGGCAATCGTTTGACATTTACAAATACAATTAAATATGTAATTAATACAATACATAATTCTCCTATTTATTCAAAACAATACTCTTCTTCTTCTTAATTGGCATAGACACCGCTTACGCGATTATAGCAGAGTTAACTACATCGCGCCAGTCGTTTCTTCTTTTCGCTACGTGGCGCCAATTGGATATTCCAAGAGCAGCCAGGTCTTTCTCCACCTGGTACTTCCAACGGAGTGGAGGTCTTCCTCTTCCTCTGCTTCCCCCGGCGGGTCCTGCGTCGAATACTTTCAGAGCTGGAGTGTCAATGTCGTCATATATCTCATACAGCTCATCGCTCCATCGAATACGATATTCGCCGTGGCCAACGCGCAAAGGACCATAAATCTTTCGCAGAACTTTTCTCTCGAAAACTCGCAACGTTGACTCATCAGTTGTTGCCATCGTCCAAGCCTCTGCACCATATAGCAGGACGGGAATTATGAGTGACTTATGGAGTTTGGTTTTTGTTTCTCGGGAGAGGACTTTGCTTTCAATTGCCTACTCAGTCCGAAAAAGCACCTGTTGGCAAGAGTTATCCTGCGTTGGACTTCTAGGCTGACATTGTTGGTGGTGTTTACGCTGGTTCCACGATAGACGGAATTATCTACGACTTCAAAGTTATGACTGTCAACAGTGACGTGAGTGCCAAGTCGCGAGTGCGATCCCATGGAGAACATGAAAAAGATTTACGAAACCAAGACTATATTGAACTCAGTTATTTCTATTGAACCGGTAAAACTGCCTAAGATGATACCACAATGCGACGATTGTCTATTTGATGACAGGAGATATTTCGTCTTGCCCTCGTTCACTACCAGACCCATTTATTTTGCTTCCTTGTCTAGTCTGGAGAAAGCAGAACTAACGACGCAGGTGTTGAGACCGATGATATCAATATCACCAGCAGCTGTACACTCTTATAGAAGATGGTACCTTCTCTGTTTAGTTCTGCAGCTCGAACTATTTTCTCCAGAAGCAGGTTGAAAGAGTCGCACGATAAAGAATCAGCTTGTCTGAAACATCGTTTGGTATCGAACGGCTCGGAAAGTTCCTTCCCGATCCTGACGGAGCTTCTCGTGTTGCTCAACGTCAGTTTACGCAACCGTGTTAGTTTTGCGGGGATACCAAATTCAGACATCGCGGCATAAATGCAGCTCCTTTTCGTGCTGTCGAAAGCAGCTTTGAAATCGACGAAGAGGTGATGTGTGTGGATTCTCCTTTCACGGGTCTTTTCCAAGATTTGGCGCATGGTGAATATCTGGTCGGTTTTTGATTTTCCATGTCTAAAGCCACACTGATAAGGTCCAATCAGTTTGTTGACGGTGGGCTTTAATCTTTCACACAATACGCTCGATAAGGTTCTATTATATGCGATGTTGAGGAGGCTTATTCCACGGTAGTTGGCGCAGATTGTGGTGTCTTCCTTTTTGTGGATTGGGCAGAGCACACTTAAATTCCACTCATTGAGCATGCTTTCGTCCGACCTTTCTTTACAAAGAAGCTGATGCATGCTCCTTATCAGTTCTTCGCCTCCATGTTTAAATAGCTCGGCCGGCAATCCATCGTTGTTCTTCAGGCGGGTAATTGCTATTCGAACTTCTTCATGGTCGGGCAATGGAACGTCTGCTCCATCGTCATCGATCGGGGAATCCGCCTTCTCCGTTGTACGTTCACTGCCATTCAGCAGGCTGGAGAAGTGTTCCCTCCATAATTTAAGTATGCTCTGGCCATCGGTCACTAGATCTCCTTTGGAGGTTCCACAAGAGTATGCTTCGGTTTTGAAACCTTCTGCAATCCTCCGCATTTTTTCGTAGAATTTTCGAGCATTACCCCTGTTGGCCAGCTAAGCAAGCTCTTCATACTCAGGCATTTCGGCCTCTTTCTTTTTCTGTCTGTAAATGCGTCTCGCTTCCCTCTTCAACTCTCGGTATCTATCCCATCAAGCACGTGTTGTGGTCAGTCGGAACGTTGCGGGGTGGCAGCCTGTTTTCTCTTGTTTTCGTTGACGTATATGTTTTGCTGCTCAGAGGCGGGTGCGAATATTGGTTGCAACAAGTTAGTGGTCCGAGTCGATGTTGAGACCTCGGAGCGCACGTACACCTAAAACAGTGAAGATGTGTCTTCCATCTATCACAACATGATCGATCTGGTTGATGGTTTTTCGATCCGGAGACAGCCAGCTTGCTTGATGAATTACCATATTTCGGACTCCGACAAAGTCGATCAGCCTCGATCCATTTGGGGATGTTTTGTCGTGGAGGCTGAATTTACTGACCCTAGTGCCAAAGATACGTTCTTTGCCCACCCTGGCGTTAAAGTCGCCAAGCACGATTTTGATATCGTGGCTGGGGCAGCTCTCATAGATGCCTCCAAGCGCTCATGGAAGGCATCTATGGTCACATTGTCCTTCTATTCAATCGCGGCGTGGGCGCAAATCAGCGATATGTTGAAGAACCTCGCTTTGATGCGGATTGTGGCTAGACGTTCATTCACCGCAGTGAATAATAGTACTCGGCGACGGAGTCTCTTTCCCACCACGAATCCAACACCAAACTTGCACTCCTTTATATGGCCACTGTAGTAAATGCCACAAGGATCTACTCGCCTCAGTCCTTGTCTCGTTCATCGCATTTAATAGACGGCGGTGACTTCAGCCTTCACTCTAACGAGGACATAAACCAGTTGGCAACGGGACCTCCCTAATTAAGGGACCGAAGATTCCAGGTGCGTTTGCTCAAATCGTAGTTCTTATTTCGTTTGCTATGGTCGTCTTCAAAAAGGGGTCTCTCATCCGAGGCTGTCGATTAGTTATCATTTGTACCGTTTTTTATGTCGTGGGTCCCAAACCCAGAGCACTACCCTACGAAGGGGAGATTCGTAGCCTCATCCTGCTTAAAAATATAAGCTCATATGCAGAATATAAAGATATAATACTCCAATCCCAGGAAAAACTTTTACACCCAGTCATCCAAAAAATTACCAAATTATTTAAAGAAAATCATTATTTCCCAAATAGCCAGTTATTAATTCAGAACAATATAAATGAATGCAATATGTGTAACTTGACCAAAACAGTATACAGAGACACTAAAATGTCATTTAAAATTACTTTCAGGCCAGAACATTGTCGCGATAATTTCGTAGAGATCTATTCGTTCTAAAGAAAAACATTACCTTAGTTGCATAGACACCTACTCAAAATTTGCACTCTTGAACAAATTAAAACAAGGGATTGGATAGAATGCAACAATGCACTTATGCGTATTTTTTACCAACTGGGAAAAACCATACTCTTAAAAGCAGATACGGATGGTGCATTTTCTAGCTTTTCCCTTAAGAGATGGCATTGAATTTAAACTCAACACAGCAAAGACGAGAGTGGCAGATGTTGAGAGACTGCATAAAACAATAAATGAAAAAATTCGGATATCCAATTCCTCCAACGACAATGAACTTAAGTTAGGCAAAATGGAAAATATTCTTTACATATACAATCACAAAACCAAGAATAACACTACTGTACAAACACCTTCCCATATATTTCTGTATGCCGGGCAACCAACACTAAACACGTAGAAAATTAAAGAACAAACAACTAAGAAAGTGCTAAGCTCGGGTGCAACCGAAACTTGCTTTAAGGTGTAAAATCACATAGAGTAAGGTCAGCCGGATGTTCAAAAATCCTGACATTAGTTATATAGGGGATAGCCTAAGTTTTATCTCAAATGTATCTGTTTTCGGCACAAAGATACGCTGTTATATATAAAACACACTATCTTATTTTCATTGGGATAGCTCACATATTGGCCGATATACGCGGTACAAAGTCACCCGGAAGTTCGAAAATTTGTATATTAGGTATATGGGGCATAGGGAAGTATTGCTCCGATTCAATCCATTTTTTACACACAGACTTACCATTATCAGAGAAAGATTATCCCTAAATTTGAGTAATATATATCACGCATTGACCGATCGATCAAAAGTTAACTTTAGGTACCTGGGTCTAAATATTCGGTATCTATGGGCTTGAACAGTTTTTATTGGATTTCAATAGGTTTTGAGTCATAAGGTGGACTTTATTCGTGCAAAGTTTCATCCCGTTATATAAATTATTTCTTGATTTGTGTACTGGAAACTGGACGAATCAAGAGGAATTTAAAATTGTGCTATATGGAAAGTAGGAAGTTGTCCGATCTCATCAATGTAACATAAGAATGTAATAAGAATGCCACTTTCCAAATCGTACGAAATCGGTTGATTGGGGGAAGTGGGCGGTGCCACGCCCATCGTCCAATTTTCACACCAGCCCCTATAACACTCTCTCATACCATTTCAGTGGTAAAGTTTAATGTCTCTGGCGTATTTCGTTATTGAGTTATCGCGCTTTTAGTAGTTTTTAGCAGTACCGTTATATGAAGAATTAGCGGGGTTATCCTCCGATTTCATCCATTTTCGCACTATCGGTAGAAGTTCTCATAAGATTTGTACTCAAAAAATTTGGTTTTAGTAGCTTAAGTGGTTTAGGAGATATGTACATTAAATTTGTTAGAGGGCGGGGCCACGCCTACTACTATAATACTATGTACGTAGCAACTGGTTGCAAGAGTATAAAAATAAACGAAATAAATGATGACCGACAAGAAAACAACATTGACACTAGATGCAGAAAGAGCCCACTTCTGAAAAGAAAATTGGAAAATCCATTTAAAGAAAATAAAAATGTTCAACAAATTGACCATGACCATTAAAAAATAACTAACCGAAATAGAATAACTAACTATTAGAAAACACCGTTTAAAAAACGGAAAAAAATTAATGAAGTGCATATCACACATCCACATTCATTAGGAATTAATCAACTTAATTCAAGTAATTCCCTATCCCGACCATAATGGTTATCAATTAGATTACGCAAACATACAATCATACTTTGAAAAGGACAATAAAGCTTATAACCAAGAAAATAAAGAAAAAAAGTGCATTGCAAATATAATTAGACGTAAGAACCCAATTTGTACTTTTATACCGCTTTCCACAACCGAAATTATTAAATATATTGGGCCAAATGTAATTATTACGTGGAACTTAACTGAAGGGGCACACCTAGTGTGGAATTTTCAAAAAATCTATTTTTCTTATTTTTCTATAGGTTATAACCTTTAAAAATAACATACTAAAATTTCAAATCGATATCTGAAACAGTTTTTGAGTTACAGCCATTTAAACGAGTAGCCGCTCGGCAGTTAGATAACAATCACTTTATCTTTAAACGCGTTTTTCTCGAAACAGCACTTTTCGAATTTGCTGGAGTGATTACTCGATCGCTTTTTTTCATCTTCTCTATATAGTTCTCCGTACGATGACCCTCCAGTTTTTTGATCTAATCAAAAATCGAATTTTGGCAGGCCAAAAACGACCATAATTTTGGGTGAAATTTAACTTTTTTTCAACATGCCGCCATTTTGTCAATTTTTTTATTATCCCGAGGGTCATCGTACAGACAATATGTTTTGGTTTAACGAGAACTTTTTTGTTTTAGGTTTTATCGACAGAGAAGGCTGCAATCATGGCAGCAGTGGAGGACCTTTTTTTTTTTTGGCGCCGCCGGAGACCGCTTGTCATTGCAAAAATATTTAATATTTTCTTTCAAAAATTTTTCAGTTTACTCTTAAAACATGTATAAATGTACCCTCAAAATTTTAAAACGATTGATTTACTAGTTTTTGTTTTTTTTTTGATCCAAAAAAATGCCTTTTTTTTACGCTGTCACACTAGGTGTGCCCCTGAAACCACCATCAAACAAGTTTGTCAAAATTAAAATAACGACTTAAAGATAAATGGAAACGAAGTTATAAAAGTAACACAATGTTAAGTAGAAATTGAAAATATCGTTTCAAGCGAAAATTATTTAAAACCAGAAATGGACTTAACACCATTGTATCCACCACTAACCTAACTAATATTAAAATGATAAAACATGAGGACGTGAAAAAATTGATATCACAAAACAATTCCAGACTTTATACTTGCAATTATTATTCTGGCTTTAGTTACATTAAACTTTATTTCAAAACGTATAAGTTCAAATACACTTATACTTCTGTTTAAAAAAATAATACGATCAAGAAAAGAACTTCAGCAGCAACCTCACGATATCGACTTTGAAGAAAACTCTTTACCCACGTTATATCCAATGGTATCAGCCTAAAGTATAGGCTGCCTTTTAAAGGGGGAGGAGTGACGTATTCACTTTACACTCAACGTAATTGAAAGTGACATATTTACTTCACATGCCACCTAATTGAATCCAACTATTGTGGCACAGCCACTTTTAAATAAGCAAATAAAAAATAAAACTGCGCGGTCTCGATCACTTAACATAAACAAATAACCAATAGCAGGTAGAATTAGGATTCTCTGTTCACCCAAAAAGTAGTCTTTAGCCGAATCCGAATACTCGCAATTCAGTGTTTGTATTTAATTTATTAGAGATTTGTGCGTTGTCCTTTGCCAGTACGACGGGACATTTATTTAACTCATTTTACTATATACATACAACAAACTATACTCGTTTTTATACAAATATTCAATAAACAAGTAAGGAAGGTATCAGTTCGGTTGCAACCGAACAATTAATACTCTTACAGTTTGCAGAAATCAAAGCCAGAGAAATACCTCAAGATGTAAAACGTCAGCCAGTGGATCGGAATCCAAACAATTTTATAATTTTATTATTTTTTTTTTTTAACTATCAATGTTTTTCAGTCCTTTCAAGAAATTTTCTTGGAAATACCCTAAAAAAAAATCCCTGAAAATTTTAGCCCTTAATATTAACCTTAAGAACTGGACCAAGGCCTGTAAAAATTTTCCATAGAAAATACACTACAATCGTGTGTTTATATCTTTAAATTCATACATATCAGAGGTATTTTATGGCATCGCTTTGACTTCAGACGCATATTTCTCAGAATTGTTCACTCTACAAAAGTGCCCTGTGCAACAAAGTCGTAACTCACGCCGGCGAGGTAGTACGGGGCTCTAAACCCAATTTTTCCAAGAATTTATTTTTTTTCCACCCTGTGGCAGAATAAATACGTACAATTTTCGTTTTTGCTTTCTGTTTAAATGACTTAAGCATCTCCCCGCATCTATACCCCACTCTAACTGGGAAAAACTGGCGCACCCTAGCAAGACAGCTTAATACACCACATCCAATGGCACCATACACTTACATCCCCACACCACACCAACACAACTCACCACACCTGTACCCACTCAACAAAAAGGATGGACATCGGGATGGGATTTTACATTCGTTCTATGCAAACTTTCTAATACGCTCCGTTCTGCACTGCGCCGCAACAAAAGTTCCCACGCGCTAGAAACAACTGCGGGTCAACCCAATTCCTGCGAGCAGCATTTTATTTCAACCCAACAACATTTGTCGCTCCGTTTAATTAAACATACATCTATATGTACATATTTAAAATTTTATTGTGATTTAAATATACAAAAAAATAAAGTAATTTTGCACCAAATTATCCGAGTATTTTTATTAATCGCGGGTGTAAGTTGGTTTTGAATACCCTAAAATGGAATGGTCTAAGTCTTTCGAGCCTAACAGAAAGGCACTAATGGATTTTAAATAAATCTAAAATCTGGAAAAGAAAAAACAAACAGAACCAAAGTGTGGTGACAAAAACAATGCTTCTATAACACTAAATATATGTTAATGCATAGAAACATAAGTATCCATAAGCAAAAAGTTTGCTGAGATAAAGAAACTATAAAAAAGGGCAGACGAGAAAACCACAAAAAATAATAAAAAAACAACAAACAGTGCAGTGCAGTAAAGTGCAGTGGCGAACAAAACAGAAACAATATGTACATACGTATATAACAAATAAAAAACAACCAAATAAAAGTGTGCAATGCAAAACAAAACAGTGCAGTGACCACATATGTATATAACAAAAAAAATCAAGGGAGTGCGATGAAAAAACAGAAATAAAACAAAGCAAAAACCAAATAAAACACAAATCGGGTGCGAAAAACTAAAGCACCTTAAAACAAAACAAATATTCGGGCGCGAATAACACACAAAAATACAAAACCACAAACACAACAAGGAATGGTCGCAGGCAGCAGTAAGCTACAGGACTAGAAGAAGAGGAATTAACATCAAAGGCCCGAATACCCGCAGACACACACGCGCATATGTATATGTATATCCCCTCAAAAAACCCTTGATGAAGAACAAAGTGAGCGTATTCAATTCAATTTTCCATAATTTGTAATATGCATATATGTATAAAAAAAAAAACAAATTACTGATTTACATTCCACTATAAAATCGGTAACCAAATCCGTTTTAACATCACTATAAAACGGTTGTCAAACTTATAAGGTTTAATTTACGGGAACAACCTAAAAAAGTTTGGTATAATATATACATTTATCTAAATATTTAAAAACTTAAATAAACAAATTTTCAAATGGCTAAATGTTAAGCTTACCTTGGTGTATTCAAACACAACCACTTAACAACACTTCTTCTTCTTCTTCTTAATTGGCGTAGACACCGCTTACGCGATTATAGCCGAGTTAACAACAGCGCCAGTCGATTCTTCTTTACGCTACGTGGCGCCAGTTGGATATTCCAAACGAAGCCAGGTCCTTCTCCACTTGGTCCTTCCAACGGAGTTGAGGTCTTCTTCTTCCTCTGCTTCCCCCGGCGGGTACTGCGTCGAGTACTTTCAGAGCTGGAGTGTTTTCGTCGACGACATGACCTAGTCAGCGTAGCCGCTGTCTTTTAATTCGCTGAACTATGTCAATGTCGTCGTATATCTCGTACAGCTCATCGTTCCATCGAATGCGACTTATAGAGTTTGGCTTTTGTTCGTCGAGAGAGGAGTTTACTTTTCAATTGCCTACTCAGTCCGAAGTAGCACCTGTTGGCAAGAGCAATCCTGCGTTGGATTTCCAGGCTGACATTGTTGGTGGTGTTAATACTGGTTTCTAAATAGATGAAATTATCTACAACTTCAAAGTTATGACTGTCAATAGTGACGTGAGAGCCAAGTCGCGAGTGCGACAACTGTTTGTTTGATGACAGGAGATATTTCGTCTTGCCCTCGTTCACTGCCAGATCCATTTTCTGTGCTTCCTTGTCCAGCCTGGAGAAAGCAGAACTAAAGGCGCGGGTGTTGACGCCGATGATATCAATATCATCGGCATACGCCAGTAGCTGTACACTCTTATAAAAGATTGTAACAACACTTCATATGCGAAAAATTTCCGGCAATACCTTATGTTTAATAAAGCAATAAGCAGGACTGCATACAGTAAAAAATCAAAGGCAGAAATATTTGAAAACATAAAATAGAAGACAAAAACACAAACAAAACGAAAATAACTATATTTACATAGGTACTATATACGCATGTGTTTATAATTACTTAGTGGAAACATATATTCATTATATTATTCATTATAAATATATTATACATCTGTATGTATAATTGCCAAGCGGAAAATCTATATATACATACATATATATTTATATACATCTAGACGACGGTCCTAATATATACTATGTAAAAGTGCATATGAACATCCATGGAGGTAAAAAAAAGTATTATACCATTTACATACAAATATACGGCAAAGAATCTACCGGTTATACAAAACACAAAATCTCAAAAAAAAAAAGTTTAACAAAACATATGCAACTTGTGAGAACTATATAAAATACATATTAACACATAAACATTGGTATACACAAATACTCAAAGTCCACATTTGCAATTATTCGGCAATACCCCTTGTTCTTTGACAAACAAAAACAAGCAGGATCGCGTACAAAAGCGAATTGATCTCTCTAACGAGCTTACAATTGCTTAAGAAAACAAGTAAGGAAGGGCTAAGTTCGGGTGTCACCGAACATTTTATACTCTCGCATGGTAAAGTGATAATCGAGATTTCGTAATACGTCATTTACATATTTTTCAAATACCGTATTTTTGTAAAGTTTTATTCCGCTATCATCATTGGTTCCTTATGTTTATACTCGTATTATACAGAGATGGCATCAGATGGAATTCAAAATAGCGTTATATTGGAAGAAGGCGTGGTTTTGAACCGATTTCACCCATATTTCGTACATGTCATCAGGGTGTTAAGAAAATTTTATATACCGAATTTCATTGAAATCGGTCTAGTAGCTCCTGAGATATGCTTCTTGGTCCATAAGTGGGCGGCGCCACGCCCATTTTCAAGTTTTAAAAAAAGCCTGGGTGCAGCTTCCTTCTGCAATTTCTTCCGTAAAATTTAGTGTTTCTGACGTGTTTTGTAAGTCGGTTAACGCACTTTTAGTGATTTTCTACAAAACCTTTGTATGGGAGGTGGGCGTGGTTATTATCCGATTTCTTCCATTTTTGAACTATAAATGGAAATGCCTGAAGAAAACGACTTTGTAGACTTTGGTTGACATAGCTATAGTATTTTCCGAGATATGTACAAAAAACTTAGCAGGGGGCGGGGCCACGCCCACTTTTCCAAAACAATTGCGTCCAAATATGCCCCTCCCTAATGCGATAATTTGTGCCAAATTTCATTTTAATATCTTTATTTATGGCTTAGTTATG
>NW_024395977.1:16447267-16501177 GCF_016617805.1 Bactrocera tryoni
AAGGTTAGAAGAAAATATAATTAATACTAAGAACATTAAACACGACCAAAACTGAAGCTTCAATAGGCCCCAAGCTAGAAGCAACAAAAAAGGCAATCGTTCACATCTGAACAACGAAAACATACGTCATGCGAACTATGTAAAAGAGGGCATAAGCTTAAAACTTGCGAGAAGTTTAAAAAATTTAATGTCAATGAAAGGAACAACTTTGTCAGGTCAAAAAGACTCTGTACAAATTGCTTGTCCCACTCACACAATCTTAATAATTGCAAAAACAAATTTAACCGCTTATACACAAAAACCACGGGTTTAATTGCAAAAGCAAAATTCTAAAAATTGCCAGGCGACACCATGTTGCTCAAAGGCACAAAAAGTTCAAACGCTGCACAGCGAAACACAAAGTGGTCTAGTTACAGAACCAGTTACCACTATACCAACTCAAGTTGAGAACAAATACCTTAATTCACAATTAAGTAAATTGCAAAAGTTAAAAAAACTTCGAAAAACAAACAATACTATAAAAGATCAGTATTGTGAGCAGTTCTCAAAAGCCACAACTACTTGATCAAATAATGGCCGGTACGTCGTACAACTACCACCCAAGCCACTATTTTCAAAAATTAGTATAAAACAAGTAAGGAAGGGCTAAGTTCGGGTGTCACCGAACATTTTATACTCTCGCATGGTAAAGTGATAATCGAGATTTCGTAATACGTCATTTACATATTTTTCAAATACCGTATTTTTGTAAAGTTTTATTCCGCTATCATCATTGGTTCCTAATGTTTATACTCGTATTATACAGAGAAGGCATCAGATGGAATTCAAAATAGCTTTATATTGGAAGAAGGCGTGGTTGTAAACCGATTTCACCCATATTTCGTACATGTCATCAGGGTGTTAAGAAAATATTATATACCGAATTTCATTGAAATCGGTCTAGTAGCTCCTGAGATATGGTTCTTGGTCCATAAGTGGGCGGCAACACGCCCATTTTCAATTTTTAAAAAAAGCCTGGGTGCAGCTTCCTTCTGCCACTTCTTCCGTAAAATTTAGTGTTTCTGACGTTTTTTGTTAGTCGGTTAACGCACTTTTAGTGATTTTGAACATAACCTTTGTATGGGAGGTGGGCGTTGTTATTATTATATTTCTTCCATTTTTGAACAGTATATGGAAATACCTGAAGAAAACGACTCTGTAGACCTTGGTTGACATATCTATAGTAGTTTCCGAGATATGTACAAAAAACTCAGTAGGGGGCGGGGCCACGCCCACTTTTCCAAAACAATTGCGTCCAAATATGCCCCTCCCCAATTCGATCCTTTGTGCCAAATTTCACTTTAATATCTTTAATTATGGCTTAGTTATGACACTTTATAGGTTTTCGGTTTCCGACATTTTGTGGGCGTGGCAGTGGGCCGATTTTGCCCATCTTCGAACTTAACCTTCTTATGGAGCCAAGGAATACGTGTACCAAGTTTCATCATGATATCTTACTTATTTTACTCAAGTTACAGCTTGCACGGACGGACGGACGGACGGACAGACAGACATCCGGATTTCGACTCTTCTCGTCGCTCGGGTCACTTTGGTATATATAACCCTATATATGACTCTTTTAGTTTTAGGACTTACAAACAACCGTTATGTGAACAAAACTATAATACTCTCGTTAGCAACATTGTTGCGAGAGTATAACAAAGTCAGAGTTACCTCTGGTAGTCCCAATATTAAAAACACATACAAATTTTCGACCCCGCAGGATGGCTTTCGCCAATAATGAAGAAAAAAAAAACACGATCCTGAACAATCCTTGAGCGATGGGGCACTACTACTTGTCAAATTAGGGCATACGCACTTAAATATTACATATACAAAACTTTCCAAAAAGTCGAAAAATCGACAGCTATAATACAATATGAGACAACTTAAAATTAACGTTAAGGCATCACCAAATTCCCAATGCGATACAGTGACATACCTACACTTGCAAAAGCAATGGTCGCTCTTATCGCATCTATCCAAGCGCGTCTCATATGGGTAGGTTATGGGAATCAGCTGCATAAAGCTTCAAATTAATTATAAAAAGTTATCTACTCTACAAATCGTAGCCGTTATCCATTCACGGCCATTCTCTCGCAAGATCCCTCTAATTTCATAGTCCTAACTCCAGGGCTAAGGAGTACCCATTCTGGCCATATCTTAGCCAGGCGTGGAGTTACTATCCTTTATAAACCCATAACACAGAAAAGGCAACTAAAAAACAGCTAGTTTACCAAGCCGATGGTAAATAAATTTTAAATAAAACCACAAATAATAAATTGTCAATAGCCGCCAATAAAAATATATACAAACGAGTTTAAAAATAATACAAGTCGTCAAGTCATAAAATATGAAGGGAATTTCAATATGACCCGTTCATACATATTGAAGTTACTTACTTCAAACACCAATTCCCGCCGAAATACATTGAACATCATATACGTAATACTAGGCAAAAAATTTGCCTAGCGGGCCCAGTATGTTTAAATGACTTAAGCATCTCCCCACATCTATACCCCACTCTAACTGGGAAAAACTGGCGCACCCTAGCGAGCCAGCTTAATACACCACATCCAATGGCACCATACACTTACATCCCCACACCACACCAACACAACTCACCACACCTGTACCCACTCAACAAAAAGGATGGACATCGGGATGGGATTTTACATTCGTTCTATGCAAACTTTCTAATACGCTCCGTTCTGCACTGCGCCGCAACAAAAGTTCCCACGCGCTAGAAACAACTGCGGGTCAACCCAATTCCTGCGAGCAGCATTTTATTTCAACCCAACAACATTTGTCGCTCCGTTTAATTAAACATACATCTATATGTACATATTTAAAATTTTATTGTGCTTTAAATATACAAAAAATTAAAGTAATTGTGCACCAAATTATCCGAGTATTTTTATTAATCGCGGGTGTAAGTTGGTTTTGAAAACCCTAAAATGGAATTGTTTAAACACTTTCTACAACTCAAAAGCTAACGAATATTTTATTCGAAAATTGAAAATACGAAAATCGAGTTACAGAATATAAAAACTGCGAATTCGAGTAAAATTTTTTCGAATTACAGAATAGGGCCCCAGTTTGAAGAAACAAAAGCAATGATTTCGAATCAATTAAAATTACGTAAAGCAATTGCACCTACTCCACATACGAGAGTAGAGCTGCAACAAATTAAATGCCAAGAGGCATGGCAAATCTTTCATGACGGCAATGAGCAATGTAGGTAAGGCTGAGCTCAGGTTACTACCGGGGTCACAGGTGGCGGCCTGTGCTAAGTAGATCAGCTGCGAATAGTAATACGCAGCCCCCGACCAAGAGCTGCAGGAGAGGAGGGCTTGGCTCAAAACGCCTCATGTGTTCAATGAACCTCCCGCGAAGAGGCGAGAAGATGCCACCTTTAAATAAGCGTCCACAACCCCCACCTGGGCTGCACCGAGAGTGAACCTACCCACGAGAGGGAGGCAACAAAGCGACGAGAGATACAGCGACTAGCACCAAATGTGCATAGAAAACGACAAAAAACCCTGGGCAAGATCCCATCCGAATTTAGACCAGTAAAATTCTGATTATGGCGTACTGGAAAACCGAAACGGATCATATCGACAAAGGGCTGGGGGCAGTATTCTGTCACCTCAGTAGATAAGAGTGACATCCACAGTATATACAGTAGAAAACCTTTTCGTGGTAGCTTTCTGAGGGGTGAATAGAGGCCATCTTGGATTTTCAGTGACAGCAATGCAGTGCTGTATATATTGAGGTAGTAAATACCTAGCAAATTTATTTTATTAAATAACAAAAACTATTAATATTGTTGCTTGATATAAAAGGAAATTATTTGTTAATGATATATATTTACTAATATTTGATTTAAACGCCATAGTGCAATATTTCGCCCATTAAAATATCATTTACTGATATTCAGATAGTCTTTATGTAGTGAGTTCTTATTAATAAAATGCATCCCTGTTTTAAGATTTCTCGGTGGTGAGTTTTCTTCTGAATGTATTTGTTTACAATTGACAGACAGAAAACATAAAACGGTTTGCAACGTACTTATTCGTAAGTTTTTGAAATATTATTTTCAATAATTTTAATTTAGAAATCCAATACCAAGATATTTAGGCATTTGAAGCTGGATTTTTAATACATCTTTTTAATTCTCATCCGTATACTATTTACGATAAAACAGATAGAAAATGTACTATATTTATTTCTTTATATGTGAAATTGTATATATATGTATAAATATAATTACAGTACTTTTCGGATATAAACCACCCGGTTAAAAGATTTCCCCGCTTATAAGGAAATAAAATCAGGTCACAAAAAATTCCACATAAGCAATATAAAGAAAAATCCCCGGTTAATGTGTTCCCCGTTTAAAAGGTCTCCCCGCTTATAATATTGAAAATGTGCGAGCCATTTAAAGATATCCATACAAAAATCCCCGGATATAAGAATGAAAAATCTGACAACACTTATTTGATTTTTTTTTGCGGTATGGCAATCTGTAAAAACATATGTTTGTTGATTAATGGTGGCAAATGTGAAACTTTGGCAAAAGTGTAAGTGAAATAATTCTTATGTTTGCAAAATTTATTAGCTTATATTTTTTTTACGGGATGGCTGGTAACAAATGAAAACGCTTTTCATAAAGGAGAAGCTTAAAGTTATCGCTGAAAGTAAAACTATATCAAAACCTCAATTGTGTCCCAAATATGGGTGCTTTTCAGGTACATTAAACAAAATTTTAAAAAACGCAGGCGAAATTGCTAACAAATCGTCAACACGGAAATTGTCTGCAAAAAGAATGAGACAAGGAGAAGCCCAGGTGGAGCAGGCGTTAATGATATGGTTTATTCAACTGAGATCCCTGGAGCAGAAATCTCTTCAAGCTTAATGCTGGAAAAAGCCAAGCAGCTTGCAGTGAAGCTAAAAGAAGATTTTACGCCAACGCAAGGATGGCGCTGGCGATTACAGAAGCTCAATGGCATTCAGCTAAAAAATATTCACGGCGAAGAACGCTCTACTGATAAGGAAAATGATGGAAATATTTCTGAGCACAACTCTTCCACATAATATAGCGAACTATGATCAGGCGAATATTTTCAATGCAGACGAAAGTGCCTTGTTCTTTAAAGCGTTGCCGCGAAAAACGCTTACACATAAGGGACAAACAGTGAAAGGTTCAATACCTCTAAGGACCGGCTAACGCTCCTACCTAATACCACAGGAGATTTTAGGGAAGTCATTGTCATTGGAAAGTCAAAGGGTCCGCGATGCTTTAAAAATAAAGTTTTTCCCTTAAAGTTTTACTCTAACAAGAAAACGTGGATGACGCAGGAGGTTTGGGGTAAAGTTTTAAGTAAGTTGGATACACAAATGAGAGAATGCGGCTTGTCATAAGATTTCTGACACTTTGACGAACATTAATCTTCAGTTTTTGCCGCCAAATACAACTGCAATAACTCAGCCTTACCCACTGTTTTAAGGCATACTATAGGCAAAGTATTATTCGGAAACAGATAACTGCAATTGAATGCGGAGAAACAGTGGCTGAATTTGAATAATCACTCAAAATATTTCAAGTGATCCATATGATTAAACATAGCTTTTCGATAGTGAAACCTATATCAATTCCAAACTGTTTCAAAAAGGTAAGTTCGTTAAAATTTCACAATGTTTACATATTATATTCATTAGTATTTTTTTTTTTGACAGGCAAAATTTGTAACTACACTCACTGATCAGTAATTTGAAGATACAAGTGCTGAAGTAGAAAAAATCGCTGAGAGCCTGACAGATGCAAATACACAAAGCTCATTTGAAACATATATTGTATGTAATGAAGACATTGCGTGATATGGCAATTGGACTGATGAGGAAATTGTCAGTTCCATTGTTGATGCAGAAGCAGATCCACTGCAAATTGATAACGACAGGTCTGAAGATGAAAAGGAGACTGAGGAAGTGCTAAAAACACCGTCACTCACAGAAGTTATGTAGAACACATTCTCCATAATGAGATGTCCTTCCAATGCAAAAATGTAATTTTTTAAGACTTCGTTCTGTGCAAAATTTTTTCAAGCATGGGCGACAAAGATCTCATTTGTTCCTTACATTTTTATGTTTGGTTTTTTATATGAATTTTACTTTTGTTTTTTTCTGTTCACTATGTAGTGATGAATACATATACTTAAGTACTTTTAAAAAGTATTAAATAAATATTTACGTACTCGTTGCTTAAAAGAGTAGTTGTTTCATATGTGCATTTTTATATAAGCCTCAAAAGGTACATAAAGCGGGATTTTCATATAAGCCCCAAGAGTGCTATAAACCAGGGTTTTCATATGAGACCTCCCCGGATAAAGTGTTCCAATTTTGAGCATTTCGCTCGGCTCTTATATCCGAAAAATACTGTAATTTATTGGCATATGTATGTATTTCTTACGTACTCTTTATTCCAACGATATGAAACGAATTTTATTAACGCTAAAAATATTTTTGATCATTTATTTTTGAATGTTTAAGTTTTGCATTTTCCACACCCCCGGTAGGCCTATTTTCACCTTTACCACTTAAAATAAGTATAATTAAAAATTTACATAAAAATTTAAATAAAAATTATACAAACAAAAACATTGCAGAAAACAATTTAATAATTAATGAAGATTCCTATGCTCCCAATATACATAGATGCTAATTTTCGTTCCTATGAGAACTCAGGATTCAGGATTTAGCTCCCACACATCTACACACACAATATTTTGGCATTCTTCTGTAAACACAAACTTATTAAAATCTTCGACATATTTCAAATATATTTATACATCTTACATTATCAATATTGCTTTATTTCAGCAACAACACTAATATGGATTATATAATATGTATTCTATTCAAACTCAATTTCCAGTTGATGTTTTTATATAACGGCTAACGATTTGTCAATTTGTATATGTCAAACGATAAATTACCACCCAAGATTTTATCCTATTGCATGCAAAAATTTAGAAATACTTGAAGCGTGTTTAAAAATTGCATAAAAAAAACAACTGATTTAACATTAAACAACAAGTAATATCCAAATAAAATTGAACAGATATGCAAAGTAATTCAATATAACCAGTTAAATAACGTAAGCACTTGCATTATTTAATATATTTTAATATGGTGTTCATAAAAATTTTAAATTTATATGTAGCTGCCAACACAATACCCTGATTACCGTGAAAGTAGCAAAAAAAAAAATTACACAACACCCTAAGATTTTCTGGAGTTGAGTATATGTATGTAAACATTGCAAAGGTTTATTACTGTATGTACTGAGGTGACATATTATCGAAATGGCTGGCAGGCTAATACTGCTCTCACCTCCGTCTCGTTAAAACTATGACATGTCTTCAAGTACGTTCAATGCACGTCGCCATAATTTCTTTGGCCGTACAGGTTCAGTTGAGACGAACTCCTGATTCGTGCAAGAGCTCTGAACATAATCTCCCATAAGGACTTGTGTCAACCCTTACGTGGCCTCCCTGCTTGCATAGATAACCACGTAGTTCATAAAGGGCAACTGCTAAAACGTGCGGAGATAGCGGCTTGAAGCGGAGTCCCACCAGAAAAAATTAATACACCACAAAAACAAAAAAAACCAACAGAAAGAACAACAAAACAAAGACGGACAAGACGAGGAATACGGAACGGTCTTCCGTAGAAGCAGTAGGATACTCAGATCCCCCATACTCACCGCCACTTCAAAGCAGACAGACATAACTGGTGAAAATACAGACTCAAGGGAGACTCCGGCCACACAAGCAGCACCGGCAAAACAAGGTAAGGGGAAGAGCACCGCAGCTGGCACTAAAGAAGAAACTCAGAGCTCGCCGAAATAAGAATACGTCGCCCAAATGAGACGAGCAGAAGAAGAATAACTAGAAAAGTGCAAGGGTATAGTACACAAAATGAAGTTGGCGATGGCAAAGCAAAAGAACGTCAGGATGAGCGTAAAGAAAGGCGCGGCACAGCTAGACGAAATCTTTGACGTCATCAAGAGCTACTGCAGAAATTTCTTTTTCGCGACTTTCGTGAATGAGATATATTAAGACAATCGCGTTGCATACCCCTGCTGCTGGTAGGCCATCATATACCGATCCCATCGACCTTTATACTACTCCTCTATGGTTTTAAGGTCCTGGTGAAAGCGCTCCCCTTGTTCTTCGATAGAATCCAAGATTCTCTGGAAATTACTACAGATGACTGTGGAAGTAGTACACATTGACGGACAAACGAAGTCCACGCTGCTTGTTCCAAATCATTCATCGAACTTAAGAAATCAGTACCCTTAATTAATGTTTTATCTTTGGACTATCGAAAATTCCTGCTTTTAACTTTTCGATGCTTATACTAGTAATTTTCCTTGATACATATATAAGAAAAACATTGTCCATTTTCAGCTAGCACCTTAACAAATTGCTTCATTAAGCCTAGTTTTATGTGCATGGGGGGCAATATAATTTTATTTCTTGAAACCAAAGGTGGGTTGATTACATTTTACAGACCAATCTCTTTTTTCTCACTGTTGATGGGTATTTGGTGTATCCACTCTGCTGTCCTAATAAGAAATTTTAAGATTAACACGAATACTTCTTTGGTGTTCGTTATGTTTGACTTTTTCTTATTACATATTAACATCTAATACATATTTGTTAATATATAATAACATATATTCAAACATATATTCAAAGTCCATATTGGCAACTATCCGGCAATACCCCTTTTTCTTTGCTAAACAAAAACAAGTAGGATTGCATACAAAAAGCGAATTGCTCTCTCTAGCGAGCTCTTAATTGCTTAAGAATAATCATAAAAAGAAATCTTAAGAACTCTTGCTTAAGCGGGATATACACATCAGAGAACTGCAAAGAGTAATAAATTTTTGTTTATACTTAAGAATTGATCCGTTACTCTGTCTGATTCTGTCAGTTCAGTTCATGTACACGGAGCGAACTGTTTGTCTTGAAATCAGCGATAGAGAACAACTTTGAATCACTAGCGACCAGCTTATACCTGATTTGTTTATGAACGTTCGTATCAGCATAAAATACCCGAAGTGATGCAAACTCATGCTTCAAAGATTGAAATGACCGACAGAGTTTGGTTTGGTTCAATTACATATGTATGTTTGCATAACTTAATGATTTTCCTACTGATTGAAAGAAAAAAAATCGTTTTTGGTCAGCACGACCTTCTCGTTATGACTTTATTTTAAAAAGTGCTTTTTACAATGTTCTTAATCTAAAAGCTTAACTAAATGCACCGGGCAAAACATAATTAAATTCCACGAATTCGCAAATTTAGGTGACGCGTGTGCTGACAGTGCGTCTGGGCTGTGCTGTGGGAAACATTGTGTAACTTGAGTTCCATATCCGCTCTACCTGCATTTGTAAGTATTGCTGATGAATTAGTTTATTATTTCGGCAATGTTAAGATATGCCATGTTAACACTTCCCCTCTTAAAAGCGTTCGTCCTCGAGCGTTGTCAAAAATAAGGTAAGTTGTTAAAATATGTATGTTGGCTGATCATTTGGGGAATCTTTGATTTGATTCATCCTGAGGTTTGTTGCCGGGATCTGATTAGCATCGCTATTGGATGAGATGCTTATTTTATTTTGAGGTTTCTTCCAAAATTTGCAAAAAATTATTGTGACGATGGAGGTAGCTGCAACTGCTCCAAGCGAAAGTGAGCCGTTGGATATAGTTGCTGCCTTCAGGAGATTTATTCTTCGAATGTTGCTTATGTGGAGTTCTTTCAAAGCTTCTGTGAAAGTAATTCAATTCTATTTTTCTTAATTGGTGCGGGTTGCAGGACTGCTGGTATAGCGGGAAGTGGAATTAAATCGTGGTTAATATAAGTTTGACCATTGATTTTCAGCGTTGAATTATGGAAATTGATGAGCTGCGTTCCTGACAAGTTTTTGATCATTCCGCCAGCATCTATGTGTCCTTGAAAGCCATTAAGTAGTAAAATTCCGGTTTTTATTTCTTCAATTTGTGGAATGTGGTGCCCGTTACTTTTGGTGCAAGTTGAATTATGACTATTGATTATTCTAGGTATACAGGTGTTATTACTTATGTTAATTACTGATTTTGTTTACAAATTTCAATTTTCTTAAAGCTACCGCAATTTTCTTTTATTCCATATTTTTCTTTTTTTCCTTTTAAAATTTTATTATATTCAATATTAATAATAGATTTATCAGATTTAAGGACAGGTCTTAATATAATTTTTTGAAAATTTTCCTTAAGAGTTAATGGTATTTTTACCAAGTAAAAAATTTTCATATTTTTGCTAACAATATTAGTATTCGATAATTCTAATGCCTCTTCCGGATTTTTAAATGGAATTTCATCATTCTCTACTTTTTCTAAAGCAATTTCAATTTCTTTTTTATCTAACACTAATGTATTCAAAATATCTGTTTTCGCCCATTGTATGGCGTATTTTACGTTAATCAATACTTCTTTTATTAATTTTATTCTACTTTGCAAATTAATAATTGTTTCATTTTCTACATCCGAATCTGTTCTTATATTTTTAAAAAGTTTATTTACTATTTTAGTTACGTTATTTAATTTTTCGTTAAAGATGTCATTTATAATTACTTGTTTATTATTATTATTATTAATTTCATTTAGGTTACTGGATATTATTTCCAGATCTTCATGATCGGGGGATCCGGCGATTAATTTCCAAGCCGTTCCCAAAATATTTATTGATCTTCTAGATCTTTTTTCAACCGGTTTAATGGTTTCTAAAACTTGGAGCGATTGGATTAGTTCGTGCTGTAGGATAGGATATAGGATAGTGTCCTAAGGTATGTCCGAGTAAACGAATTTACCAATGTCCGTCAGAAATTGTTTGTATTTGTTAAGGTCTATTACGTGTAATAGTCTAAAGGCTCCGTTCTGAATTTTTGCTAGTCCGTCATTTATTGTAACTAATTGTGCGTTCGAATAATCGTAGATGTCCGTTGTCGCAGAGGCATCGTAAATTAAAAGACATCTGAAAGAGAGAGGTTAATTTTGATTTTTAATATTACTTTTGTGGATTATTTTTCCTGATTCTGTTAAAATTGTTGAATTTCTGTCATCCTTTACTATTTCTTTTTTAAATTTTAGAGAGATTTTCGTACCAAATCTTTTGTTTATTTTCACATAAATAATTTCTCCTGGGTGGTAAATTTTTATGGGATGTCGTTTTTTGTTATGATAAGAAAGGTCTTTTACTTGCTTGTTTTTTAATTCCGAGATATTTTCTTCCCTTGCTTTTTCGAATTGATTTGGATCCGTGGAGACTCTTCTACCGAAAAATACCTCTATTGGTTTCTTTTTCGTGGTTGAGTGAACTGTATAATTGTATTCGTATACGGAATTGTCAAGGAGTTCGGCGAATGAATTGAAATTTCGTTCTGCTTTTAAACAACGCATTATTTCAGTGAGTGTCGAGTGAAAACGCTCTACTTGACCATTAACGGAACTTGCATAAGGCAGTGTTTTAAAAATTTTTATGTAAAGTGTGTCTTCCAATAAAAATTTTATAGTTGCTGAGTTGAGGGATGTTTCATTGTCAAATACGACCGATTCAGGTACGCCAAATTGAAAGAGTAGTTCACGAAGAGGTTCTTTAACATGTTCTATTGCTCTCGATTTCAGTATTTTGGTTTGCGCATATTTCGAAAATTTGTCTATCGCTGTTAGGACTCTATTTTTGCTTATTATATAGATATCGATATGTAAAATTTGTCCTGGATACTGGGGTATAGGCGTTTCACCTAATTCTGGTTTGCTAGGATGACGATCGTACTTATTTTCTTTACAAACTGAACACTGTTGAATTATGCTATTTATTTTTTTCGTCATTGATGGGATGTAGAAATTTTCGAGAATTTGAATTTTATTTTCTTGACCGTTTCTGTGTGCTCTTTTATGGGTTTTGATTATGATTTTTTCCTGTTCTTGTTTGTTTGTCACGTCCTGAACTTTGAGCTGTGTGAATCGGATTTTGTAATTGCTAGTGTATTGGGTATATTTCTTGAATTTTCCCCATGATGCGTTCATCTGTTTTTATACAGTTAACTACAGAGGGAGCAAGGTATCTTTTGAGGCGGTTTATAAGTATTTCTGAATCGTATCCTGGTTCTTCTAAAATGTGTCTGTGGTACGTAGGGAATACTATTTTAAACTGGTAGGTTGAAGTCGTACCTATGTTTAAAAATATTTGGTTTTTAAAAACGTTTATAAGAGTTTCTACATGAGAAATTAAATTGTCAGAAGAACTCTCGTCGCTGTGTTGGGTTATGGATAAGGAGTTTATTGGTTCGGGTGGTGGCATTCTTGATAGAGCGTCGGCGACAACATTAGTTGTACCTGGTTTGTAGTGGAGTTCATGATTATCTAGTTTTAAACATAAATGGAGAGCCTGGGGGAGATACGCTGGCTCCTTCATGCCAAGTAGTTTGGGTAAGTCTCCTCTTAACCCACGAATGAAGGTATCAAGGGCTTTATTCCTATATGTGCGCGTTAACAAATGTACGCCTTCGGCGCCGGCTTCCATGCATCCTAATTTGTTAAGGATCAGAGAAAGGTGAGAGTACCCTCGCTGGTAGAATTCCTGGATTGTGAGGTTACCCTGCACAAGTGAAGTCATTTGGTACTCCAATGTACCCAAATCGCGCCTATCTGCGTAGTGAAGCGTCAGACATCTGGTGATGGCCTTCCAGTCGAGCGGAGTATTGTACGAATCCAAAGCATTGTCGGCATTGCCTACAACCTTATTGCAAATGACATTGAGGATCCCATAATATTTGGGGGTTTCTCTTTGAGGTTCGTAGATCTGGAGGATCCGATCAATTGTCAAGGAGTTGAATTCCCTTGAATTTCCTGAGAATTCACGGAGACATCTCACTACGTCCGGTATCTTGTCTAATTCGCTAACGTTATTTGCTAGAGTCAATTGAAATATCGGAAAAAATTGAGAAATTCGCATTTGTATTGAGGGCGGCTTGAACTAAGTTTCGCCCTTCTTGTTTAAAAATGTTATTTACAACCCCTGTTATTATATAAGTCAGTTGGTCCATGTTAAATTTGTTCGGGGTGGTGGGAGCTGGTTGAGGAGGGAGTGTGCTGAGCACGGGTGGTCGGACGAGGTTTGAAGAATTAGCCATATTTCTTAAATATATTTAAAAGTTTGACTTGAATTTTGACTGATCTTACGAATCTAATTTGTTTTATTTTTATTTATTTTAGTTACTCCTTCTAGGAAGGAAGGCTTTCTACCCTGGAGAGTCCCGTAGGATTCGCAGGATTAAGCAAATATTATATTTGATGTGTATTAAGTTATCGGCTGTACGAGCCCTTATTTATGAATAGGATTGTTATTGCATTTATTACTCCTTCTGGGAAGGAGGGCTTTTCTATTCTGGAGGGTCCCTGGTGTTGGGAATCGCAGAATTAAGCTATATTATATGGTTTGATTTTAGTAAGTTATTGGCTGTACAAGCCTTTGTTTAGATATATACGTATTTACGTATTTTAAAACTAGAATGTCTAAAACTAATTAGTTGTATATATTTAAGTTTAAGTTCTCTTTTTTTAAAAACTGACCCTGGAATTTTATATACGCAATTAAACGTTCTTTTCCAATTTTTAATTTTTTTTTTAATAAATTTTCTTCTTTTAAATTTCACTTGTTACTTTCGTTTTACAATTCCAATTCAAATAATTTTTGAGATAGTTTCGCTAAAAATATTTTTTCTTCCACTTTCAACAAAAGCTTGTTAATTTTTATTTAATTTCACTTTTTTAATTCATTTTCAATATTCACTATTTTTGTTTCTTTTTAAAATTCACTTATCTTAATTATAATAGATGACTTACATTAGAATTCTTAAAATAATGGTGCGGCGGCTGACGACTAGCATCTCCTGTTTGTTTCCTACTGAGGGGCCTTTCTTGCACACTTTTTGTCCTGGGATGGTGACTTTGGTCATCGGGTTCTGGGGCCTAGTGCTGATGTTCCTTCGTCCTGGCTATTGTTGCGACGTTATGGACCTGAAGTCCGTGGTGAGCCGGTTTCCTTGTAGACTTTTATTTTTAAGTCCTTCTTGGTTCACGGTAAGGACTTTACCGTGTCCTTTTTTCCTACACTTCACTTACGATTCACTACAACTAGGCCCCACGTTGGGCGCCACTTAACGATTTTCCTACTGATTGAAAGAAAAAAAATCGTTTTTGGTCAGCACGACCTTCTCGTTATGACTTTATTTTAAAAAGTGCTTTTTACAATGTTCTTAATCTAAAAGCTTAACTAAATGCACCGGGCAAAACATGATTAAATTCCACGAATTCGCTAATTTAGGTGGCGCGTGTGCTGACAGTGCATCTGGGCTGTGCTGTGGGAAACATTGCGTAACTTGAGTTCCATATCCGCTCTACCTGCATTAGTAAGTATTGCTGATGAATTAGTTTATTATTTATATGCCATGTTAACATATATACATGTATGTATGTATATGTGTACATATGTTATATGTAAAATGGAAATTCCATCGAGTATGTATATATGTATGTAGGTTCTCGATGGAATTTCCATTGTTTACGCTTCGAAAATTTGTAACATGCGCACATTTTCAAAGCTGATACTATTTAGCCACACATGATTCAAATCAGTCCAGCAAAAAATTGTTGTTGTTTGCTGTACTCATAGATTTACTCATAGACTTACTCGAAGATTTACTTTTAGTTTACCCAAAGTTTCATTTCAATTCAAACAATCGTCGCAACGCCATGAACTGACATGATACGATTGCAACCGAAGCCAGCCATACGTTTACACGATCGTGATTGCCGAAGAACAGATTTTTCATGTTGCATCAGGTCAGTTGACGCTGTCGGCTACACGAATTGATTAACAATGTTGTCTATGCTGAACTGAATTGATTTGATTTGTTTTTGGCACGACTATTTGTTCTGATTTTATCATACTCGATGCAGCTCTCTGATACACATGCAGACTTGTATACATACCGTGTCGCAAGTCA
Organism: Bactrocera tryoni; assembly: GCF_016617805.1. Taxonomy (NCBI): domain Eukaryota; kingdom Metazoa; phylum Arthropoda; class Insecta; order Diptera; family Tephritidae; genus Bactrocera; species Bactrocera tryoni. The sequence continues at coordinate 16,462,423 of NW_024395977.1, forward strand.
GTTCACTATACACTTGTGCGACATGTTGTTCAGACATCATTTCGTTGTAATCGTTGAAGTGAACGGACATGGCCTCAGAAGAGGAAATTTTAGCGCTACTTGTAATTTCGGTGTGCGCGAAAAATGTGAAGCAAAAGAGGCAAAAAAAAAAAACGAAAGCAGCGCTTTTGGGGTCTTCCAGCGTACTCATTCCTTTTATTGTCATTTCGTGTTCTCGGAGGAAGTCTAGGTGGTGAAAGTACCAAAGCGTTGGCTTATGTATGTACATATGTATGTCCTCTCCACCACCACTAGACTTTTCAGATTTTTTCATTTTGCACAATTCTCAACTATAGGTATTTCGCATGCCATTAAGGGCCTCAGAAGAGGAAATTTTAGCGCTACTTGTAATTTCGGTGTGCGCGAAAAATGTGAAGCAAAAAAGGCAAAAAAAAACGAAAGCAGAGCTTTTGGGGACTTCCAGCGTACTCATTCCTTTTATTGTCACTTCGTGTTCTCGAAGGAAGTCTAGGTGATGAAAGTACCAAAGCGTTGGCTCATATATGTACATATGTATGTCCTCTCCACCACCACTAGACTTTTCAGATTTTTTCATTTTGCACAATTCTCAACTATAGGAGCCCTTTAGCTGCTTTAGAGGCTTCAATAAATCTATTTTTTTTTTTAGGATTTGTTGGAAGGGAAAGAAATAACTGATTGATACGAAATCTTTGATATTCTGCGTTTGGGAAGCAATTAGCGGGCAGGATACAAGTCGCAATTTCTATTGGAAACCAAAAACTAGAAGCGATTCTTATTTGAAAATAAGATATTCTAGTTAAACTAAGAAAATTACAAAAAAAACTGTAAAATTCTACAATTTTTTTTAAATTGTAAATAGTGGGTTTTGACCAAAAAAATTTACTTTATGTTATTTAAAAATATGTTCAAACTTGAATTTTCTAAGTGCTGTTTTAGTTTAAATAGATGATAATTTAATGCCAAAAATTATAAACCTTGTCCCAATTTCATACAACGTTTAGTTGTGAGTGAGAAAAGTTCTCTGATCGCCATTCACTTGGGAATGGCCAGACACGATTCTTTTACATATGGCTCAAGCAGCTCACTACTTCCGGTCTTTGACCAAGTATCCTCTGGGTAGCCTAAGAACATCCGTTTGAAGGCAAGCTAAAGTGATAAGGCGAAACATCCCCTACATAGGGTTGTGCGCTGGGTTTGGGATTCATTGAAAATTAGCAATCAGCCTTGGATGAGAGACCCCCCATTTGATGACGACCATGGCAAACGAAATAAGCACTACGAATTGAGGGCATGCACCTGGAATGTTAATTGGGGTAGGTGCCGCTTCACAGCTGGTTTTATGTCCTCGTGAAAATAAAGGCTGATATCAGCGTCGTCCAAGAAATGCGATGGACGAAACAAGGACAGAGACGAGTAGGTCTTTGTGGCATTTACTACAATGGCCAAACGGCTACAATGGCAATATAAATGAGCGCAAGTTTGGTGTTGGATTCGTGGTGGGAGAGAGACTCCGTCGCCGAATACTATCATTCATTTCGGTGCATGAACGTCTAGCCACAATCCGCATCAAAGCGAGGTTCTTCAACATATCACTGATTTGCCCCCACGCCTCGACGGAAGAGAAGGACGATGTGACCAAAGATGCCTTCTATGAGCGCTTGGAGCGCGCCTTTGAAAGCTGCCCCGTCAAGATGTCAAAATCCTTCTCGAAGACTTTAACGCCAGGGTGGACAAAAAAGGTATCTTTGGCACTACGGTCGGTAAATTCAGCCTCCACGACGGAACATCCCCAAATGGGTTGAGGCTGATTGACTTCGGACCACTGCAGCCAAGATTCGCACCCACCTCTATGCAGCAAAAAGCCCACGTCAACAAACACAAGGAAGGTTCGACGTCGAGAAGCTGTAATCACAACAAACAGCTGTGCGATTTGCTACCCGGCTTGCACGCCTGCTCTCTGAGAGCACTCGTCAACAACTCGGTATAAGGGAATGTGGGACGGCATTTTAAACTCCTTACGTGCAGCTGCAACCGAAACCATTGGTTTTCGGAAAGTGCAAAAGAACAGCCGGTACGACGAGGAGTGCCGTGTCGCCGTAAAGAGAAAACAGGCTGCCTACCTCGCAACGTTACGATCGACCACTATACGTGCGGGATGGGAAAGATACTGAGAGCTAAAGAGGGAAGCAGACACAAAAAGAAAGAGGCCGAAATGCGTGAGTACGAAGAGCTTGGTAAGATGGCCGACAGAGGTAATGCTCGAAAAATGCGGCTGCAAACAGAATGTTTCAAGACCGGAGAATGCTCTTGTAGAACCCCCGAAGGTGATCTAGTCACCGATGTCCAGACCATACTTAAATTATGGAGGGAACACTTCTACAACCTGCTGAATGGCAGTGGATGCACAACGCCAAGAAAAGGCGTACCCGATTGCCCAATCGATGACGATGGAGCAGACGTTCCATTGCCCGACAATGAAGAAGTTGGCATTTACCTGCCTAAAGAACAATAAAGCGGCGGGGGCCGATGGATTGCCGGCCGAGCTATTCAAACATGGCGGCGAAGAACTGATAAGGAACATGCATCAGCTTCTTTGTAAACTATGGTCGGACGAAAGCATGCTTAACGATTGGAATTTAAGTGTGCTATGCCCAATCCATATAAAAGGTGACCCCACAATCTGCGCCAACTACCATGGGATTAGCCTCCTCAACATCGCATATAAGGTTCTATCGAGCGTATTGAGTGAAAGATTAAAGCCCACCGTCAACAAACTGATTGGACCTTATCAGTGTGGCTTCAGACCTGGAAAATCAACAACCGACCAGATATTCACCATGCGCCAAATCTTGGAAAGGACCCGTTAAAGGAGAATCGACACACATCACCTCTTCGTCGATTTCAAAGCTGCTTTCGACAGCACGAAAAGGAGCTGCGTTTATGCCGCGATGTCTGAATTTGGTATCCCCGCAAAAGTAATACGGCTGTGTAAGCTGACGTTTAGCAATACAAAAAGCTTCGTCAGTATCGGGAAGGACCTCTCCGAGCCGGTCGATACCGAACGAGGTTTCAGATAAGGCGATTCCCTATGGAGCGACTTCTTCAACCTGCTTCTGGAAAAAATAATTCGAGCTACAGAACTAAATAGAGGAGGTACCATCGTCTATAAGAGTGTACAGCTGCTAGCGTATGGCGATAATATTGATATCATCGGCCTCAACACCCGCGCCGTTAGTTCTACTGGACTGGACAAGGAAGCAAAGCCGATTGGTCTGGCAGTGAACGAGGACAAGACGAAATATCTCCTGTCATCAAACAAACAGTCGTCGCACTCGCGACTTGGCTCTCACGTCACTGTTGACAGTCATAACTTTGAAGTTATAGATAATTTCGTCTATCTTGGAGCCAATATAAATACCACCAACAATGTCAGCCTGGAAACCGAGCACAGAATAACTCTTGCCAACAGGTGCTACTCGGACTGAGTAGGCAATTGAGAAGCAAAGTCCTCTTTAGACAAACAAAAACCAAACTCTATAAGTCACTCATTATTCCAGTATGGTGCAGAGGCATGGACGATGACAACTAATGAGTGAACGTTGAGAGTTTTCGAAAAATTTATGGTCCTTTGCGCATTGACCACGGCGAATATCGCATTCGATGGAACGATGAGCTGCACGAGATATACGACGACATTGACATAGTTCAGCGAATTAAAAGACAGCGGCTACGCTGACTAGGTCATGTTGTCCGAATGGACGATAACACTCCAGTTCTGAAAGTATTCGACGCAATACCCGCCGTGGGAAGCAGAGGAAAATGAAGACCTCCACTTCGTTGGAAGGACCAAGTGGAGAAGGACCTGGGTTCGCTTGGAATATCCAATTGGCGCCAAGTGGCGAAAAGAAGAAACGACTGGCGCGCTGTTGTGAACTCGGCGATAATCGCGGAAGCGGTGTCTACGCCAGTAAAGAATAAGATATCTGTCTCGCTTAGTTTTAGGTTATGTGAACAAAACTATTGTACTCTGTAGGAACAGGTTGCATGAGTATAGACGTTCAAAATTTGTGGAACACTAATCTCCTTAAATCCGAAAAGGAAAGCGCTACAAAACTATAGACATCCAATGGAATGCGATATATGGCCAGTTGTTTTACACGTCTGAGTCAGTATCTGCATTATCCGCCATAACAAAGAGAGATTTTATCATCGGTTGCAAAACTTTTCGACTTCGCTCGAAAACAACAATGATACAACCGAAAAGGTAGGTGCAAGAATTATGGCTAGACGGAACGGATTGAGACGAACAAGTGAGACATCTTCGCTTAAAACATGGTAACAGTTCGCAAACAATCTGAACGACATTACTCAGACACAAATCCCACGATGGATAAACTATTGCCCGGAACACAAAGTAGACACGGCTTCTGTGATTCCTCTGAGAAGACATATTGTGCCATTATCTATATGCGCACGCAATGCGATACCGCAACCATAAGCCACTTTTTAGTAGCAAAAGCAAATTGCAACTAGTTCAGATAAAAAAGGACTAACAAGCAACTTGAATATTATTTAAACGTATAATTACAAAACTGCTATGAGAGTATTGATTTATTTGAAACATCGTGGTGTTTGAAGCGTTTAAGTCGTCTTGGTGGTCCATCTCTAGAAGATAACATGGCTACTTCTTCGTTAGAATGCTGTAGCAATCTTCCACTATGTGATGCTGCAATTTTTAATGCCATATTTCTACCTTACGCCTAGATGACCCTCTATATCAGCACATCTACAATACCAAGGCTCTTTGACATTTTTTCTTAGTATTTTGTTTTGAAATTGTTTGATAACTTTCTTATTGTTTGCGTTACTACATCCTCAGAGTTGTGCACATAGCTCCAAATCTTTCGGAGTATTTGTTTGCAGATAAGTAATTCATTATCAATGAATAACACTGATTTCTTACCAGTTAACCAATTATTTTTGAGTCATATGTACAGCTTCTTCCGTTTGTTTTTTACGTGAACTTTCCACCGTAACTTAGAGTCAAGCGTCATTCCTAAGTATTTAGCGGAGTTAAAGTACGGTATTCATGCACCATCTATAAAAATTGGTAAATGCTTGCTGTATGTGAAAACAATATGTACAGACTTAGCTTCATTCAGTTTTATCTGTCATTTCTTTGTCCATTGTAAGACTTTATTTACAGCTTTTTGGAGATTAGTAGTAGACTATTATTCACTATTACCAAGATTAAGCAACGCAGTATCATCTGCAAATGTGGCTGTTGTATAATTGCAGTCTACTGGAACGTCGTGCGTGAATAGAATATAAAGAAGAGGACCCAACAAACTACCTTGTGGAAATCCTGCTTTTATTTCCCTAAGTATAGAATATTTGTCTTCTTATCTAACGCGAACGTAGCGACCTGATGAATGCGATTTTATGATCTCATAATCTTGTTTCGGTAAAATCAGTTTCAGTTTCGAAAGAAGTCCTTTGTGACAAACTTTATCGAACGCTTTTGCAACATCCAAAAACACGGTAGAACAGATTTTTGGTTTTCAAAGGCTTTGATCAATCGAAGAATGGTTGGCTCGAAACCCAAACTGATGCGCTGGAATTATGGTTTTTCGTTCTATGATTTTATTGATACGTTTTTTGAGAATTTTCTCAAAAAGCTTCGATATTATCGGTAGAAGTGATATGGGCCTGTAAGAATATACATCACATCTTGGTTTTACTGGCTTTGGAATCATGATAACTTCAGCAATGTTCCAATATGTGGGTACGTATTTAAGATGAAAAGCCGCGTTAATAATGTTGGTATTTTTTACTATACTTATTGGTGGAAGCTGTTTTAAAACCTCGGCAGTAATCAAGTCGGAACCGGGTATTTTTTGTTTTCGAGATTTTCGATTTCCTCACTTAGCTCACTGCTTGTGCAAATTGAGATTTCTTCGATTTCTTGACAGGAAGCAGTAGGATACGTGTGTTTTATATGAGGAGAATATTTCGGCTAAATAATCCGAAAATACTTCCGCTTTTTTGAATCGTCTCTGGCCCAACTATCACCACATATTTTAATGGGTTATACTTGAGTTTCTGGTGTTTGTAGCCTTTTACAGCTTTTCCAAAAAGAGTAGCCGAAATTTCTTCCGAACCGAAGATATTTTTCGAAACTTTCATTTTTAAACCTCTTAACTTTTCAATTAAGATCTTTAAAACCTTGATTTAAAATAGATTTATTAGCTGGGCAACAAGTATGATGCCACTTACGTCATAGCTTTATATTTAATTTGATTATTTCTCTCATATCATTGGGATATTGAGATTTTACGAGAATGCATAACTTCCGGTTGACTGCAGTGCTTTATAGAGTTCTCTCCCCTTTGGAGTCGTAAGCGTTGAACCTATTATGATTCTATACCTGTGTCTGTTTATTAAGTGTTGGTACTCTTCAAATTGTGTTTGATGCCTTGTAGGACAGAGGTAACTCCGTAATTAGTCACTGTCGTAGCTTGAAACTTATCAGTTTTCTTCCTCAAAATGTTTAATCCTATTTTTAATTAATATTACACTTCCGCCACGGGCGCAATTACTAGGATGAATTATACAGTAAGTTTCATAGTTTTTAACTTTAAAATAGGTTTGTGACGTAAAATGTGTCTCCGATATCATACATATGTATGTCAACATTTTCCGAGTTCAATAAAATTCCCCTTTCATTCTTATGTTTGATTAACCCATATGAGTTCCATAAAAGAGTTTTTATAGATTTAGACATCTTTGGTATTAAAAAGATATTTTTCAAGTTTGCATAAGCGATTTTGTAAGGTAGTGTTGAATTCGTCTTGTTTGTTGAGTTTCTGTAAGATCTGTGATAAAAGTTAGTATCCTTGGTGCAAATGCATTTGAACATGGCAAAATACAAATATATCTGTGATCCGATTTCGAAGTTACTAGCCTGGTAAAAAAACACCATGTGCATGGAAGGCGTGCATTTCCAAACGAACTTCGCAAATATTTGAACTATTAGGATTAGAGGACTTGACGACACATAGCCAGTCCTGCCGATCTAGGCACAAGAGGGTGCAAGTCCCTGCACCTAACCACCACCATCCCCTGGTTAAATGGACTCCCATTATTAATAGAATACTCTGATTCTTGGCCATCGGCACTTTTCACACAATACTGGGTGATACCGACATTATTAAACGATTTTCGTCGTTCACCGAGCCCTCAGAGAAGCTGCATACATGTTCAAGTTTATAAAGCAGCTCAAAACCTAAGTTACCTAGCCTTACAAGAAGCAAAGGTCGCTTTTATTAGCACATATATTTAAGAGCGCTACTTCAGCCGCTATACATCACTATTGAGAGAATCAAAACTCATTCCTAAACACGAAAGGTCTTCCTCGTGCGAATAGGCAGCTTGCCAATTCAAGCCTAACGTATAACGAAGGCTATCCCATAATTAAACCAGAGCATTCTTGCCACATTACTCTTAAGTTATATCCACATACTAATGCTCCACGCCGAACATCGCTTCATGCAACCATGTCCGCCAGGAATTTCATATTCCCCGACTTAAGCTCCAAATAAAGAAGAGCATTTTCATGTGCACTGGAATGCTGCAACTTTGCTCTGACATTCTCTTGTTGATTTTCCTGGCCTTTTTCAGATAAAGAGGTAAATGTTAAGGTTCCCACTCTGATGAAAGGTTATGTGGCTGACTTTTTTTAAACCTTGACTTTTATACTAATATAATAAAGGAGGCTTTCCTGGCGGCATTTACTAGTTCCGACATCACTATTACACCACACATGAGGACACCATGCCAAAAGAAACAAAAGGAACCGACGGACAATCCTGTCTTTTCCTTTTTTTCGATAGGACTATCACTCTTTCGCCTTCGCCTTAATTTGTCGCTTGCCTCTTTTTCCGCCTATTAAAGACGAGTGTCGTGGAACTGTGGAATGTTTTTACCAAGTTCAGATAGTTCGCTATACACTTGACTTTTCTACTGGGCGCGTGGCCATCCTTGTTGCCGTTGTCCACCTATGGGTCTAAAGTCGAAGGAGGTTTTTGCTGGAGCAAACTTATACGCAATGTTAAGAAGGCTGATACTGTTTCAATAATTAGCAAGTTCGTCAATTGTTGTTCATGAAGAAATTGTTGATTTTCTTCGCACCAGAATCGACAGTTTTGTTTATTTACCGCACCACTCTCATCGGAGAAGGTGGTTTTTTTTTAACATAATTATCGTTTTCAAGTTGTTTCAAGGCAATTTTAACAAATTCACAACGTTTACTGTGGTCCAATGGTTTTAGTTCTTGAGTGAGAAGAATTCTATACTGATGCAAGCCAAAAGTCTTTCTTAAAATCCGCCAGGTTGTAGTTTGAGACAGTCCCAATGCTTAAGAACATCTTGGAACCGACAAATTGCGGTCTTCAGCAACACCTGCCTGAAGTGCATTGAACATTGTTGTGGTATATATCTTTCCATGATGAAATTGTAAATACTATTGAATACAATGCATTGCAATGACCAGACCATTGTCATTTTTAAACAAGAAAAAATTTAACTTCGGCTGCACTGAAGCTAATATACCCTTCACAGGTGCATTTCATTTAGTAACTATGTGTTCAGTTTATACGGAAGCTATATGCTATAGTAATCCGATCTGAACAATTTACTTTAGATTACGAGATTATATTATTACCTAAAATGCAAAAGTTTTCCATACAAGCCCTTGATACCGATCGTTCGGTTTGTTTGGCAGCTATATGCTATAGTAAGCCGATCTGAACATTTTCTTCGTATATTACATTATTATCTTAGAAAATAGCCTGTGCCAACTTTTATGAAGATACATTGTCAAATGTGAAAGTTTTCCATACAAGAACTTGATTCCGATTGTTCAGTTTGTATGACAGCTATATGTTATAGTGGTCCGATATCGGCAGTTCCGATGAACGAGCAGCTTCTTGAAGAGAAAATGACGTTTGAAAAATTTCAAAACGATATCTTAAAAACTGAGGGACTAGTTCTAGTTCGTATATATACAGACAGACGGACATACGGACATAGCTAAATCGACTCAGCTCAACATGCTGATAATTTATATACTATATGTATGTACTTATAGGATCTCCGACGCTTCTTTCTGGGTGTTACAAACATCGTGACAAACCTAATATACCCTGTTTAGGGTATAATAAACGCAAGGTAAATGGGCAACGGTATCTAACGTATAAAGAAGTTTACAGTCATTGGTGCACTATTCTTGCTGAAGTTCCATTAGACTTGAAAGGAATACAAATATGTGCTATGGTACTGCCGAAATGTTTCCCCGCCCGATCGCAACTGATATGGGATGATCACAAGAATCGATAATTGATAGTATATTGTGTCGACATAATACAATGTGTGCTATTGTGGTTCATAACGAAACTATCTCCGAACACTGTTATATACTGGCAAAGGGGAAGTTGAATGCACTTGAAAATACGGGATGCCTTAAATTACCGACGGATTTCTTCACAATCATCAACTCCCATAACACTCCTATCAACAATATATTTTCCGATATATTTTATACACACATATACATATAAATATGGAGAGCAGAGCTCGATTTTGTCAACAAAAAATGTGGACGTCAATGGATTAATTTCAAAGATACAACAGCTGTTGTCAGGTGACTTGGAGAAAGTGTATAATATTACTTCCACGAATCCCATTATACTTACTAGATATGCCAATTTACTAATACAAACTCTCTCAATTTCGAATTTGATTGGAATTCGCAATGACGAGCATTAAGTCACAAGGCTAAACCTTGTCTGTTTTTGCAAAGATTTGGGTGTATACCTTGCTTTTCCTACGGACAACTTTATGTGGCATGTTCTAGAAAGGGCAAACCATCCAGTTCGTTTATATTCGCTAAAGACGGACTGGCCAAAAATATTGTATTTTCCATTACGATGAGAGATTAACATTTGTTTATTTTTAATATGAATTATTTTCGATATTTAGGTAGCTGTCAATTATTGTAATCTTTATACTATATTATATAAAAATGTTTGTCCGCGAAGGACTCTTAAGCTACAGAAATGATTTAGCACACTGTGTCCAGTTAGAACCAACTTAGAAGATAGGATAGTAAAAACAATTCATAAATAAAGAATATAGTGAAAGCATTATTAAATGGCCATCTCCATTAATAATACTAATTTGTTATTTATTAAGTACAACCTATTAAGCGGACAAGTTCTATTAACTGGACAGAAAGGCTGGTAACCAGACATTGAGAAAACAGCCTCAAATTCGTTATTCTTCCCAATGAAATTTATTTGTATGAACATACTTAAAATTAAATCTCAAGTACAATCTCTTGAATTCTTATACCGGCAAAAATGTTTTCGCCTTTATTCGTAAATAAATTTTTTACTGTATTGAATAGATTATTATATGAATAATAATTATAAAATATATACCAGAATTTGCGTGACTTCTGGTTGCTAAATTTTATATACTTAATATCGAAGATATTTTGTAAAAATTCATTTTTGTTCGAACCACCTCATGAAACTTGTAGGTAGGTAGATAAAGGGGGCCGGCAGAACATCCTTGGCCCCGGGCGCCCGAAGTTGTAGCTACGCCACTGCCTACGTATGTATGTGGTTTGAAAAATTCTTTTTCCACGTAGTATTAATTAAATATAAATTATGTCGTATGCAATTATGACCCTTTCATGACCATTTCCAACCTGTCCGTTATTTAGCACCCCACGTTGAGAGAGCGAAAGGGTGGACCAAAAATACAATATCTTTGCAATGACATAAATGAACAAAATTAGTTTTTGCAGATTATTAAAGGTGAACATTTTCGTGCGTTGTGTCACATACTCTTCAGTTTTTTCCGCGTGAAGAACACTTGTAAAAGTGTTTAACAATAAACTATGTTAAATATTATTATTTAAACAAATTGACAGTGAAAAAATATTTATAATATAGCACGAAAACTGTTTTTTTTTAGTTCACAAAATTTCATCGGTTTTTCTCCAGTAGTTTATGAGCAAATAATTTTACAATTTTATCATGCTCTAAATTTCAAACTTTAATAACATTTGCATAAGACTGAATTTTGACGAAATATTGATATCACGGGGTATGCGTCTGATCACTCACCTAATGTACTGCTAATTATCAAAGTAGGTGATTTTGCGAAATTTTCATAGATTACTTGACGTGGTTTGACCCATAAGTAAATTCAATGAATACAAAATTTTCCATTTGCTAATGGTTGACCACGGTTTTTGGAAATTTAATGATAAACTTTAAAATTTGTGCATTACCTTTAAAAGTTTTGTAAGGAGTATACATAATTGATTATGCTCCATATTTAAGGATATTCTATTCTTAATAAGGTACAATTCCCTTGTATCAGTTCCAAGTTGTGTTATTTCAAAACCATGGCGTATGCCGATGATATTGATATCATCGGCCTCAACACCCGCGCCGTTAGTTCTGCTTTCTCTAGGCTGGACAAGGAAGCACAGAAAATTTTTCTGGCAGTGAACGAGGGCATGACGAAATATCTCCTGTCATCAAACAAACAGTCGTCGCACTCGCAACTTGGCTCTCACGTCACTGTTGATAGTCATAACTTTGAAGTTGTAGATAATTTCGTCTATTTAGGAACCACTATTAACACCACCTGGAAATCCTGGAAATCCAACGCAGTATTGCTCTTGCCAACAGGTACTACTTCGGACTGAGTAGGTAATTGAAAAGTAAAGTCCTCTCTCGACGAACAAAAGCCAAACTCTATAAATCGCCCATAATTCCCGTCATGCTATATGGTGCAGAGGCTTGAACGATGGCAGCAACCGATGAGTCGACGTTACGAGTTTTCGAGAGAAAAGTTTTGCGAAAGAGTTAGGGTCCTTTGCGCATTGGCCACGGCGAATATCGCATTCGATGGAATGATGAGCTGTACGAGATACTCGTATACGACGACATTGACATAGTTCAGCGAATTAAAAGACAGCGGCTACGCTGGCTAGGTCATGTTGTCCGAATGGACGAAAACACTCCAGCTTTAAAAGTATTCGACGCAATACCCGCCGGGGGAAGCAGAGGAAGAGGAAGACCTCCACTCCGTTGGAAGGACCAAGTGGAGAAGGACCTGGCTTCGCTTGGAATATCCAATTGGCGCCACGTGGCGAAAAGAAGAAACGACTGGCGCGCTGTTGTTAACTCGGCTATAATCGCGTACGCGGTGCCTACTCCAATTAAGAAGAAGAATATATTTATTAAATATTTAGAGCACTAATTCTCTGTTACCAATTTAATTCTTTAATGAGTAATTTCTAAAAAGTTTTAAATGATATTACATACATATGATTATTTGGTGGTAGGAACTCCAAGCAGACCAGCGTATACTATAAATATAGAAATAAAGTTTCAATATATTTCTGAACAGAATTTTCGTATAATATATAACTATAAAATAAATGTGTAACATTACGAAAATGCGCTTAGCTCTAACTCTCTTTTCAATTTGAACCTTTCGAATTTGATTGATAATGTACATATATTATATTGCTTACCTCTTTTATTTCAGTTTGAACTTGATGGAACTGGTACACCTCATTTAAGCTCCAATGCTCGTGGGTTGGGTACAGATATTGCCGTTGTCAGCAGCATGGTATTTCTGGCGCAGTTCATTCTCTCCATTTGCATGGGTACTATAGTACGGATATCTGGAACAACGACTGCCGTAGTTGGCATGGCCAGTTTTTTAAGCTTTTGTGGAGCAATAGCTGCCACTAAAATTATGTATCTAGATTTATAAAGGCTATAACTCCAAGCACCAATTTCTTTCAATATAAGAAAAATTGTTCATTATAAGTCAGTGAATAAATAATCGCATTTTAAATTATTGCATCCGTCGTTTACTTTGCTTTGCCTCTCCCTGTATCTCTCTGCGAATATATATGTACTTAAGAGGTTGGACGAGGCTAGGATTTTCCAAAAATGAAATTGTTTTATTGGCTTAAAACAGAGTTTATGACCTCAAAAAAATTATTCTATTGGTGAAAAAAATAATAGTTCTAAACATTGACCCAACAGCCGCCTTTTGTAAGAAATATTCAATATGAAAATTTGTGTACTAATATACAGCGAAATTCTCTATTCATCCAAAGGCAATTCCTATAACCGGACTTGAGTACGTTCCAATGACCGGACACGGACACTATTTTGGTAATATTAGGTATCAAATATCTTCCCCCTTTTTGTCTTTTGAATTTCGCGGTTATGCATAAAGCGTTACAGAGCTCATATCTAGCAATACTATACATCTTTGAAAGGTCTTGACATAACCTACAAAACGATGCTATGCATGATTGGTTTAGATATTGCGTTCAACAGTTATAGACGTGTAAACATGGAGTTCACTAACGCCAAAAATCGCGCTATTTTAAAGTTTTTCTTCGTTAAAGGCAAATCCGCTAGAGAAACCATGCCGCATGATATGCTGCTGAAACGGAACGAACTTGACCCTTTTTTGAAGCGGACGATGGCTGGCGACGACAAATGGATCACATACGACAATATCAAGAGAAAAAGCCGGTGAATCGTCCAAAACAGTGGCCAAGCCGGGATAGACGGCCAGGAAGATTTTACTGTGTGTTTGGTGGTATTGGAAGGAAATTATTCACTACGAGCAGCTCCCCATATGGCCAAACGCTTAATTCTACCATCTACTGCGAACAACTGGACCGCTTGAAGCAGACGATCGACCAGAAGCGTCCAGAATCGGCCCACAGGAGGGGTGTAGTGTTTCACCAGGACAACGCCAGACCACACACTTGGTTGATGACTCGTCAGAAGCTACGGGATCTCGAATGGGAGGTTTTATCGCATCCACCTATAGCCCGGACATAGTGTCAAGTTATATGGGAAAGTGTGGAGCGTAGTTTGTCTAATTGAAACTTATCAAAACCTAGATGAGCTCTACTTGTATCAAAAAAGACCGACAGGTTTGGCAACATTATCAGATGAAAACGAACTGGAATAAACTCTTAAAAATAAAACAGTTAAGTCTAATTTTTCCTAATTTAAGGCACAAAAATATTAAAAAGCAAGTAAGGAAGGGTTAAGCTCAGGCGCCACATTTTATACTCTTGCAACTTGCAGGAATCAAAGCCTTAAGATATTTCAGGTGTAAAACGTTAACCAGAGAATCGGAATCCAAGTAACTTTATACATATACTTATACATACATTTACTATATATAACTCAAACACTGAGCGCCATATTCGACATAAGGTTTGCTAGTAAAATTAATGTCATTATATGTAGTATGTGGGAGTTGGGATAGTATCGACAAGGATGGCCATTATACTATAAGGTATAAAATAAATCAGATGTTTAAAAATTGATATATGAGAACTACCGTATTTTCTCGATTTAATTAATTTAATCCAAGAGGATACACTCTTACTGTGAAAAGATTCTTAAGAATTCTCACATATTGATCGATATAAGGGACATAATCTAAAATACTTTTATTAGGGAAAGTATTTTACCCAATATCTTGAGTGCATATTTCCGCAAAGTTCTATTTTGAAAACTGGATTTGTATACTGCAAAGTATAAAAATCAGATGGAATTTATTAAAAATAAAAGAAAGCGTGGTTGTCATCCGAGCTCGCCCATTGTCACAGCGTGTAGTGGAAATACCTGGGTAACTTCACATAGTTATATAGTAAGATTGAAATATTTCTGTTTTAAAGTTCTTCCTCTTCCCTCCTGGTTGTGAAATGTAAAGCATGCCGCTCATGTATTCAGTGAGTGCCGCACTTTAAGTAGCTTTCAACATAGCTGTTATATTACATTAACTAAAAAAAACATTTCAAATTCAAATTACATATCGTCACCTGAAATGCAAAATAACGTAACAACATTTTCGGAAATTTACAATGGCGTGAATAAAACACGAAATAAAATGAAACATGAGTGAAAAAAAATTTTAATATTGGTTAAAACTGGTTTATATCTCAGTGCAGATCTTGAAAATGTTGAACATATGAAATATTATGTATGCAATTTGAAGTAGTGAAGCGTAATCAATAAGACACTCAATTTCGAATTTTTTGATGATACGTTATTTTGCATTTCAGGTGACGATATGTACATATCTTTATTCAGGCTTTACAGTGATTATTTACATATAATACATACTTATACATCTTAAAAAATATATTAAAAAATCATAAAATAAAAAAAACTAAAAATATTTCATTTATTATGTACATATGTACATATGTTAATCTACACCTATAAATTGTTAAAAACACATATTATATGTACTATATATGTATTTATAAAATTAAATTTAATCGGCGAGCTTTTTTCGCAGCAAATATGTCAATAACTTCTTTTGTTGGCACATTTATACGGCGATGAACGGACATCAATGCCAAACCATTTAATCTTTCCGTGCTTGTTGAGTTTCTGAGGTACGTCTTTAACCTCTTCTTAGTTGAAAAAGATAGCTCGGAAGAGTATGTAGTAACTGGCAAAGTTACCAAAATTTTTAAAAGAAAATGCACATTTGGAAATAAATCTTTATTGCAGGCTTCAAGCGATTCTATTACTGAATTAGGCATGTTTATTTCGGATTCGTTGCGCCATTTTGTTTGCCTAAGCTGCAATTCAGACTTAATGTATTTGTCTTTTAAAAAATTTTCATAAAATGAAAAGGTGTATTCGTGAAATACTGTGCCAGCCTTTACACACTCTTTTGGTAGCAATTTGTAAAGTTGAGTCACTGTTACATTATGCTTTTCAAATCTTAGTTTTAATTGGTTAATAAAATCATCTAAAAGTGGAAGTAAAATGGTTATTCGGTAGTATTTTTTTGGATCTTTTTTAACTATGTTTGCGCGGTTTCGCTGTCGCCCAGTTATTCGAGGCAACGCTATTGTTTCACCCAGAAACTCAAGCAAGTTCTCAGCATCTTAAAAATATCTACGAACTCTGTTTCTTAGTTTGTACGCGTATTTTTAAAACTGTTTATAATGAGATCGACGTGCTGTACAGCAGCCGCTAAGTCGAATGAAGTTGTTTGAAGAGTTTTGCATAATGGTAAGGTAGTATGTAAATGCAAATATACAATTTAGTTGTAGTTGATATTGATCTTATAAAAGAAGATGCTTTTGATGAAGTATCGCAATCGCTATTACCACGTAATTTTTCTAATGCACCAACAATCGCTTTAAAAATCTCTTTAAACCTCAGCAGCCCATCGTAGTTTTCAACCCATCGGGTCTCGCACATTGCAGTTATTGTTCTCCAATTTGTTTCTGGCATATTTTGTTTAATATATTCTGTTAAACAATTTGGCGGAGGATTTGAAAAAGAGCCCTATTGATTTTATAATGCCAATTGCATTTCTGATGGGTTGAATTTGGCATGAGTGACACAAAGCTAAATTTAGCG
This sequence comes from Bactrocera tryoni, assembly GCF_016617805.1. NCBI lineage: Eukaryota > Metazoa > Arthropoda > Insecta > Diptera > Tephritidae > Bactrocera > Bactrocera tryoni. Next base: position 16,478,958 of record NW_024395977.1, read on the forward strand.
AATGAGAGCTGCAGTGCACATAGAGAGCTTCAGGATATTTTTCTCTTTTTCTCGGATTATTGCCTGCACACCATTCACATTGCCTTTCATGCTTGCAGCACCATCGTAGCCGTGTCCAACTAAATAATTACAGTCAATTTGCATATTGTGTAAACTTTCCAGAATTGTTTGAGCTAAAGAAGCTCCTGTTGTGCTTTCAAAAGTAACAAATGTAAGAAAATCTTCTCGTACGATATAAACATTGTTGTGGAGCTCCGTGTATCTTCCACAGATGGACATTTGAACCTGTCGTGATATATCCGTTGTTTCATCAGCCAGCAAGGAAAACTCTTAGCATTATTAATAGCCGTCACCAGTTGTTTTTGAATTATTTCACCACAAACATAAATCAATTCATTTTGTATAATTGGACTATAATATGTAGCATTTAACTGCAAAGTTTCATCATGTTGCTTCAAATCTATATCGCCACATTTATGACGCATACGTAATAAAGCTCGAAAATTACCATCATTAATATCTGGTTCAGACTCATTGAATTTAATACATTTGTTACCATCAGGGGTGGCGGAGTGGGAAACGGGAGAGGAAATTTTAAAAAGCTTTGGGAAAAGTTCCACTTTTATAAAGGCAGTGGAAGTATTTTTAGATTTCTTGTATAAAGAAAACTCGAAATTGCACCTAAACTACTTGCTGTATTCTACGGTACACCTGCTTCAATTTCTTTACTTTGGAGAATTTATTTCCTTGTTTTTTATGATAAAACCTCGAGGTGATTCTACTACTCTAGGGAAACACAATACATAAGCGGAATACATAATTGATTTAGATACATACTTATCAAATTTGTGCAAAAAACGAACGCTTCCGCAACGTTAAAGAATACCGATGCACGCACTTTTCATTCTTCCAAGGATTTTAGATGTTATTCTTTGCATTTCTGAAGCCGAATTGATGCGATGGAATTAAAAACCTATTAACAGCTTTAATTTAGTTAAACATTACTGTGAAACGCAATTTTACTACTCTTATTTTGAAGACAATTTCAATTAAGTGTGTTACGAATGCATTTTTTTTATCACAATCACTTCTAGCCTATCTATTACTCTTAATTTTTAATGGCACAACGTGGCACGTTGGACGTTTAAGATATTTGTAATTTTTCAGAGCAAGTAAGCATCTTTTTTGTCAGCCGAAAGTTGAGTTAATAAAGTTGGCTTTGAGAAGTTTTTTCTTGCCATTTCTAGCGTAATTTTCTTTTCCTTTTAGGAGTATTTTTATTTCTTTAGGGTAATTTGAACTTATAATTTTCCACTTTATCTCTGGGGTAATATCCCAATCAGGTTCTATGAAACTCTGGGACAACGCTGAAGACAATGCCTGGGGGTAGCATATAAGGTAGTAATGGCAAAACTTCGTTCTCATGATCAAATGCCAACATCCCCCTCAATCCCGGGCAGAATAGTATCGGTCCTTTTCTCAAACCGACTGCAACTATGAGAAGATTATAGAAGAAACCCATGATATATCGACCGTTTCGAAAGAAAAGCATGTGGCCAGTTAAAGCTGCAGGCCCAGCCATTGGTGGAAAACGATGGAAAGGCGGAATAATACAATAGTCTAAGGTTGTACCAAAAATGTCCACATAATTGGTTTTGCAGATGATATTGCTATTTTGCACATTGAAGATATTGTTTCAATAACCAGTAGAACAATATCATGAATTGATGATTGGCTTCAAACTAAAGTATTTATCCAAGCGGAGAGCAAAACGGAAGCCGTGCTTATGACTGGTAGGAAAAAACTTGAGACTGCTACATGCAGTATAAAAGGTGTTAATACTCGTAACACTACATAAACAGTTCGAATGATGCTTAGTGCCGGTGGACCAAAACAAAACAAGAAAAGTTTCCTGGTTGGAGTTTTGAAGTCCGTTGGTTTACATAGGGCCGAAGTGCGGGAAAAGCACTCAAAAATAAATCTTATTGAAGTAACCTTTTTCCATTCATGCCATTTGTTCACTCTGAGAGTATTCCGTAATTCGTACAGTGTCGGCCCTTGTAACCGCGGTCTTACACTTACTATATCTCTTAGCCAAAGAAATTAAAAAGACAGTAACGGACTTACCACCTAGAACCGTAAAGGCAAAGGCCCGAGCAGAGATGCTAGACTGTTGGCAAAGACGATGGGAAGACAGTTTAAATGGACGCTGGACGTTGAAAATGATGATATAGGCGATAATTGCGGTGGCGAGACAATTGAGAAAGTAGAGCATACACTGTTCCGTTGTCCTCAATACGAACAAGGGAGGCGATACCTCAAGAGTGTATCCAGTATGGACCCAACTTTTGAAGACATAGTAGACCGAATGGTTTCTTCAAAAGATAAGTGGAATGCGGTGTAAAAAATAGCCGCCAAAATCATAAAGGCCCAAACGGCTCGAGAGCAGCAGCGGAGAAGAGTACTCCAAAACTAAACGAACCATTAGAACACAACCTTAAAACACGCATAACAAACTAATTAAATCAAAAGGGAAACCTCCCAAACCCGGTTTAGTTCGGATTAAAGTTCCACACTGAGATGGAGTTCAGGCTTTCGAAGCTTCGTCCTAAAAAAAAACAACATTTTTCGACGTCAAAGCTTCTGCGCACTTCAATTCGATTGCTCAACTTCACCACGTCAATTATATTTAACCGCGATCCGGATTCTACAGGTCAACAATTTTGAGCCCAATATACATTCGATTCGATCCATAACGCTCTGGTCATCGACATAGTTGTTTACTAACTTTTCACTTTGAATAAAATTGAAACACATTGCTCTTATAATACCAAATAAACCAAAACCTAATTAAATACGGAAAATACAAAAATAATTTGGCTAAGTTGTAGAACTGTCTTTAATTACTATGCCAAGTATTTTGTCAATAGATGTCGTTGCAGTCGTACATACATATATCTCCAGTGCTACCAGTCACATTGTGTCATACTATGTAGTAAAAACGTGAGATTTTAAGTTTCATTTGACCAAAAAAAACATTAAATTCGGAGAAGTTGAAAAAACTTTACAGCTGTTCTAAAAAGTGTGAAAATAATGAAGAAATTCGCAGTATTTTGAAATTTTTGTATAATGATAAGTGAAGAATGCCACGCAAGCTACCAATGAAAGTTTACGGAGATGAAGCTGTATCAGTTCTTGTAGCACAACAATGGTTCGCTCGCTTCCGTTCTGGAAATTTTGACACTGATGAAAGTTTTACATGTACCATGTAAAATGGTACATATTTGTTTAAAAAAAGTTAAAATTAGATTAGAAATACGAAAAGACTTTTTCGACTACCCAATATGAGCGCGATCTGACAACCAGTTTGTTTACATCAACTGCCTAAGGCGGTACATCTCAGCAGTGCGTATTGAACGAAGAATTTGTCTCAAATTTAAAAGGATTACGGTGATTCAATTTTATCAGAAACACTAATATGCGACCTCTCGGCCTCTTCAAATGATGAAAATATTTAAAAAGTGAAGGATACGGTTCTTGAAAATCGTCACGCAAATATCTGAGAGATGGTAAGTCTGTTCGAATGATTTTGGTGGTATGTTACGAGTTCTTGTTCAACTCGTCCCGATAAAGCTGAATAAGGCCTCTTTGGACATGCTCGTAGTTTGGTGCATCATGAATTTTTTCCGGAGGAACAGACAGTCAATAAGGAGTTCTATTTGGCCATATTGAGGCGTTTGCGTGAGAACATCTGTCGAAAACGGTGGGAATTGTTGAGGAACTATTACACGATGAATACCGTCGATCAACCACCATATTCACCAGATTTGGCTCCTTGTGATTTTTTCGTGTTCCCTAAACTGAAATTACTAGTGCCTGAAACATTTCCAGCCGATGGAAGATATAAAACAAAAATTCGTTAAAGGAGCTATAGGCCTACCAAAAAAAGGCTTATGAAATGTGTCTCGAGAACTGAAAAAATTGTTGGCATGAGTGTATTACGGATACACTTAATACACTCGTACATCTGATTAGGATTACTTCAAAGGCGGCAAAATAAACATTGATGAATAATTAAATATTTCCGGCAACTTTAATAGCTTTAAACTAAAATGTCAGAATAGTTACTGGGTATGTGATATCAGATATACCAACCCAAAATACAAAATACCAACTGAATCTAATATTGAAATCTAAAAATATTATTGAACCTAAAATCATAAGTATGCGTTACTATATCCGGCAAGCCGAATCAGCATACGCCAACACAGTCGCTTGCGACAAAGGCAAGTGTCGGGTTACCGCTGCTGTCCGCAGTGGCTGGGCAACGAACAAAGTGCATTGCATCATTCTTGCATTTCACAAACAAAAAGTGTAATTCTTACGTGTTAGCTTACATACATAAATATGTGCGTTTGACATTGCCACACAAATAATGCATACACAAACCTAGATACATATATCTCTGCGTACACATGTAAATATGTTACACACAAAAACTACATCATTGTTCTGCAAAAACAACAATCGCCTCAAATAGCATATACAGCGTCACAAGTCAATAGGCAGGCAAATTCTAAAATATTTTTCTGTGGATCGCAAACATCTGCGTCTATATGTATGCACGCTCATGCGTAAACATACGTATTTCTAATGGGTTTGGGCAAAGCTATTAGAGCGGCAAGGGAAGCGGTGACAATTGGCGATCGTTCGCTTATTTTTTCCACTCAGCTCGGATTTTCTACCAACAACACAATGTTGCGATGCTTTTTGATGCAGAAGGTGTGCCAATTCGCAATAATTATAAACAATAGTCATTTACAATAAATTGACAGAGTCAGCTGTTGATATATCACTAGATTCTGCAATGGGTGCTCTCGTGCCCTTGCATATAAGATAATCCCCATATTCACATACATTGTTGTTTATATGCACAAATAATTATATGTGCGCAATTTTTTAACATGATATCGAAACTTTAAATGACCAAAACAAATATACTTACATACATATAGTATATATATATAGTAGGGTATATGAGAGACTGTCAGTAAGAGTAGACGTGTTTCTAGTGGTCTAAAATATCAGAAAGAATTGGTGGTTTTTAAAGTGGTAGCAGGAATGTTTTAGTTTGAGACTTACCGGGAGACTGGAACTGGACTTCTGACTGAGTGGATGCTAATACCAAAAATTAGATAAGTACTTTGATTTGGTTTCAATAGAATTTATTTGGCACTTACCTGCCAGACTGTCAGTGAGAGTAGACGTGTTTCTAGTGGTCTAAAATATCAGAAAGAATTGGTGGTTTTTAAAAGTGGTAGCAGGAGTGTTTTAGTTTGAGACTTACCGGGAGACTGGAACTGGACTTCTGATTGAGTGGATGCTAATACCAAAAATTAGATAAGCACTTTGATTTGGTTTCAATAGAATTTATTTGGCACTTACCTGCCCCTTTTTTTGGTAATTTTATATAGTACATAAAACAAAAATTAAATAGGAATTTCCCCTCGTAACAGCGAATCAAAACGTGCACTTAATTCCTTTTTGCCGTTTTGACTTAGTCTATCAGCTGTTTTTGTTTTGTTCTGTTTCTCCTTTTTCTCCTTCTTCGGTTTGCTTTGGTTACGGCATTGCCAACCATCAAAATATAAGGTTTATTAGGGCAAAGACTGAACGTACCTACTGACAGGTGTTCCCAACTATTCTCTGGCAGAATTATGGCCTCTGAGAACAGTTTGGGATGTACACCATAGAATCCTTTTCGGAGGAACTCAAAAATCTTGAGAACGCCTCCAAAAGGCAAACCTGAAGAACCCACCGCTGCTGGATCAGCAAAAATATGCGAAGATGCCAACTAAGCAGGCAAAGGTGGCAATTCTGAGCAGCTTTAAAATAATGAAAATCCCAATATTTTCTGCAAACTGGGTAAAAAAATTAAAGAGCTCGAAAGCATGATGTCTGGTCAGAGACATATTAACCAAGCTATGCGTGATCTGGTAAGCGGTATCACAAGCTTGTATGACAAGGCAGAAAAGCAAGAAAACTCGGCGAAAAGAGTTATGGTAGGAAAGGCGGCGCAAGTATCCCCTATCCAAAGAGACCTCGCGAGATATTGGGATATTTGCCACCAACGAAGAAGCCGAAAAACATGAGTCATAAAGTGCAAGCAACATATAGTGAGGTCACTGAATGCGTGCATAAAGACAGTTTGGGAGGCAAGCCCGCAGGCGAAAAATGGATAGACGTTGTCAGAAAGAAGAAACCGATCGAGAAGAGATTCAGATCGAAGCCAGACGCTATTATCTTAACAAAAAAAGAGGGAGCCTCGTATGCAGATATATTGAAAAAAATAAAATGCGACAGCGGCCTTGAAGAACTGGGTTCAAACGTGAGGTACATTAGAAAAACCCTCAAAGGAGACCTGCTAATCGAATTAAAAAATCAAACAGAAAAGGGAGTTATTGGTGAGATGGCCGTAATACAGCCAAAAACTCATAATTTTACCATTATGTGCAAAGACCTAGATGAGATAACCACCCCTGAAGAAATATGTGAGGCATTACAAATGGAGTGTGGGATCCAAAACCTGGGGAAGAAAAATATAAAAAATCTGCGGAAAACTCGGAGTGGCACTCAAATAGCTCTTGTATGCCTACGAGCTGAGGATGACAAAACTTTTCTTAAGTGCGGTAAAGTAAAGATCGGGTGGTCTATTTGTCGTCTCCGGGAATTATCACCTATTACTCGTTGTTTTAGGTGCTTCCAACTAGGCCATATAGCACACAAATGTAGCAGCCCCATTGATAGGTCATCCCTTTGTACTCGTTGCGGAACCCCAGGTCGCATGGCAAAGACATGCACGAATTCCACGAGTTGTATGCTCTGCAAAGGGGAACACCCTGTTCTGAGTACGGCCTGTCCTAAATACGCAGATATGTTGAAGTCAATGAAAAAATGAAGATACTGCAACTTAATCTCAATCATTGCGCTGCAGCACAAGACCTTCTAAAACAAACGGTGCTGGAAGAAAACATAGATGTCGCCATTTTAAGCGAACAATATTCTCAACGTTCGGAAAGCACTTGGTGTAAAGATATATGTAAGTGGCAAAGCAGCAATATGGGCCTGTAAAGGACAAGCCTTCACATCTTGCTCCAATGAAACCCATAATGATTTTACATGGGCGAATATACAAGGAATATTTTTTGTAAGCTGCTATGCTCGTTCTAGTGCAACAATTAGGGAATTTGAAGATTTTCTCCTGGAGTTGTCTCTAGAAATCAGAAGCAAATCCCCAATAATAATAGCGGGAGATTTCAACGCATGGTCTACTGCTTGGGGTAGCAGAATTACAAACCATCGTGGTCGCCTCATTCTAGAATTTTTGAGTCAAACAAACCTTATGATTTTAAACAGTGGCACACAAAATACCTTTCAAAAGGGAAATAAAGGATCAATAATAGACCTAATGTTTGCTAACGACGCGCTTAGCAGGTATGCTAAATGGAAGGTGTCAGACATGTATACAAATAGCGACCATATGGCTATAATTGCCGAAGTTTCGTTTTCACAGGAAACGGAACTCTGTAGTAGAAATACTTCTCGAAAACGAAGCTGGCGGCAAAAAGACTTTGATACTGACATTTTTGAAAGCGTCTGGAGTGCGGCAAAGGCAACAGGCGAAGATGCCGCCCACTTAGTATCCGCTGTGCAGAAGGAGCTAGTTGCAGCATGCGATGCAACTATGCGCAGGACGAAATACAATATAAATAGGAAGCCGGTATACTGGTGGAACGACGAAATCTCCAAGCTGAGGAAGCTCTGTCACTCAACTAGACGCCGCTCACAGCGTAATCAGGGAGGTGATAACGAAATCAGTCTCAGAGAATCATTTAAATATCAAAAAAAGCTCCTGAAGTCAGCCATTATCCGTAGTAAGAGATCCTGTTTCGAAAAGATCTGTTAAGAAGCGAACATAGACCCTTGGGGAATGGCATACAAAATTTGTATGTCGAAGTTTAAAAATAAGTCTCAGCAACCTAAGAACGCATCTTTTATGAAAAATGTTGTCGAAGCGTTATTCCCAACACATGCCGCCATTTCCTATATTAAACGAAACGAAGCTACGGAGCCACCCCTATTAGTCACAGAAGACGAATTATTGGCTATTGCGAAAAAAATCAAAAACTCTAAAGCGCCCGGAATAGATGGTATACCAAATAGAGCCCTTAAAGAAGCCATAACTCTAAAGCCCAGCTTATTTGTTAATATTTACAATGTGTGTATATTAGAAGAGGTGTTCCCTGATCTGTGGAAGATACAGCGTCTGGTTCAACTCCCAAAGCCAAAAAAGCCACCAGAAGAACCTTCATCTTATCGACCATTGTAAGAAACCGCTTGGAGTTCTTCTTCTTCTTAATTGGCGTAGACACCGCTTACGCGATTATAGCCGAGTTAACGACAGCGCGCCAGTCGTTTCTTCTTTTCGCTACGTGGCGCCAATTGGGTACCAAGCGAAGCCAGGTCCTTCTCCACTTGGTCCTTCCAACGGAGTGGAGGTCTTCCTCTTTCTCTGCTTCCCCCGGCGGGTACTGCGTCGAATACTTTCAGAGCTGGAGTGTTTTCATCCATCCGGACAACATGACCTAGCCAGCGTAGCCGCTGTCTTTTAATTCGCTGAACTATGTCAATGTCGTTATATATCTCGTACAGCTCATCGTTCCATCGGATGCGATATTCGCCGTGGCCAATGCGCAAAGGACCATAAATCTTTCGCAGAATTTTTCTCTCGAAAACTCGTAACGTCGACTCATCGGTTGTTGTCATTGCCCAAGCCTCTGCACCATATAGCAGGACGGGAATTATGAGCGACTTATAGAGTTTGGCTTTTGTTCGTCGAGAGAGGACTTTACTTTTCAATTGCCTACTCAGTCCGAAGTAGTACCTATTGGCAAGAGCAATCCTGCGTTGGATTTCCAGGCTGACATTATTAGTGGTGTTAATGCTGGTTCCTAAATAGACGAAATTATCTACATTTTCAAAGTTATGACTGTCAACAGTGACGTGAGAGCCAAGTCGCGAGTGCGACGACTGTTTGTTTGATGACAGGAGATATTTCGTTTTGCCCTCGTTCACTACCAGACCCATTTTCTGTGCTTCCTTGTCCAGCCTAGAGAAAGCAGAACTAACGGCGCGGGTGTTGAGGCCGATGATATCAATATCGTCGGCATACGCCAGCAGCTGTACACTCTTATAGAAGATGGTACCTTCTCTGTTTAGTTCTGCAGCTCGAACTATTTTCTCCAGGAGCAGGTTGAAGAAGTCGCACGATAGGGAGTCGCCTTGTCTGAAACCTCGTTTGGTATCGAACGGCTCGGAGAGGTCATTCCCGATCCTGACGGAGCTTTTCGTGTTGCTCAACGTCAGTTTACACAGCCGTATTAGTTTTGCTGGGATACCAAATTCAGACATCGCGGCATAAAGGCAGCTCCTTTTCGAGCTGTCGAAAGCAGCTTTGAAATCGACGAAGAGGTGATGTGTGTCGATTCTCCTTTAACGGGTCCTTTCCAAGATTTGGCGCATGGTGAATATCTGGTCGGTTGTTGATTTTCCAGGTCTGAAGCCACACTGATAAGGTCCAATCAGTTTGTTGACGGTGGGCTTTAATCTTTCACACAATACGCTCGATAGAACTTTATATGCGATGTTGAGGAGGCTAATCCCACGGTAGTTGGCGCAGATTGAGGGTTCGCCTTTTTTATGGATTGGGCATAGCACACTTAAATTCCAATCGTTGGGCATGCTTTCGTCCGACCATATTTTACAAAGAAGCTGATGCATGCTCCCTATTAGTTCTTCGCCGCTGTGTTTGAATAGCTCGGCCGGTAGTCCGTCGGCCCCTGCCGCTTTGTTGTTCTTCAGGCGGGCAATTGCTATTCGAACTTCTTCATGGTCGGGTAATGGAACGTCTGCTCCATCGTCATCGATTGGGGAATCGGGTTCTCCTTCTCCTGGTGTTGTGCGTTCACCCATTCAGCAGGCATAATTTAACTATGCTCTGGGCATCAGTGACTAGATCACCTTTGGGGGTTCTACAAGAGTATGCTCCAGTCTTGAAACCTTCTGTAAGCCGCCGCATTTTTTCGTAGAATTTTCGAGCATTACCCCTGTCGGCCAGCTTATCAAGCTCTTCGTACTCACGCATTTCGGCCTCTTTCTTCTTCTGTCTGCAAATGCGTCTCGCTTCCCTCTTCAACTTTCGTTATCTATCCCATCCCGCACGTGTAGTGGTCGATCGTAACGTTGCGAGGAAGGCAGCTTGTTTTCTCTCCGCTGCGACACGGCACTCCTCGTCGTACCAGCTGTTCTTTTGCTCTTTCCGAAAACCAATGGTTTCGGTTGCAGCTGTACGTAAGGAATTTGAACTGCCGTCCCACAGTTCCCTTATACCGAGTTGTTGACTAGTGCTCTCAGAGAGCAGGAGTGCAAGCCGAGTAGAAAATCGTTCGGCTGTCTGTTGTGATTACAGCTTCTCGACGTCGAACCTTCCTTGTGTTTGTTGGCGTGCGTTTTTTGCTGCACAGAGGCGAGTGCGAATCTTAGCTGCAACAAGATAGTGGTCCGAGTGGATGTTAGGACCTCGGAGCGCACGCACATCTAAAACACTGGAGACGTGTCTTCCATCTATCACAACATGATCGATCTGGTTGGTAGTTTTTCGATCCGGAGACAGCCAGGTAGCTTGATAAATTTTCTTATGCTGGAATCTAGTACTACAGATAACCATATTTCGGGCCCCGGCGAAGTCGATCAGCCTCAACCCATTTGTTTCATCGTGGAGGCTGAATTTACCGACCGTAGTGCCAAAGATACCTTCTTTGCCCACCCTGGCGTTAAAGTCGCCAAGCACGATTTTGACATCGTGGCGAGGGCAGCTCTCATAAGCGCGCTCCAAGCGCTCATAAAAGGCATCTTTGGTCACATCGTCCTTCTCTTCCGTCGGGGGGTGGGCACAAATCAGCGATATGTTGAAGAACCTCGCTTTGATGCGGATTGTGGCTAGACGTTCATTCATCGGAGTGAATGATAGTACTCGGCGACGGAGTCTCTCTCCCACCACGAATCCAACACCAAACTTGCGCTCCTTTATATGGCCACTGTAGTAAATGTCACAAGGACCTACTCGTCTCTGTCCTTGTCCCGTCCATCGCATTCTTGGACGGCGGTGATGTCAGCCTTTATTTTCAGCTGGGCAGCGGCACCTTCCCAATTAAGGGTCCGGACATTCCAGGTGCATGCCCTCAAATCGTAGTCCTTATTCCGTTTGCCATGGTCGTCATCAAAAGGGGGGTCTCTTATCCGAGGCTGTTTCAACATTTTCATTGGTATTGTTTTTTATGTGGCGGGTCCCAAGCCCAGCGCACAACCCTATGTAGGGAATAATTCGCCTTCTCACTTTAGCTCGCCTTCGAACGGATGTTCTTAGGCTACCCAGAGGATACTTGGTCAAAGACCGGAAGTAGTGAGCTGCTTGAGCCATGTATGGCATGTTTCTGGCCACTCCCAAGTGAATGGCGATCAGAGAACTTTCCTCACTTGCGTGAACTTCTACACATGACTCCATCCTCTACCGCTTGGAGTTAGCAATCCAAAAAGCCGGCGGATTATCAGAGAGACAATACGGCTTTATCAAAAAGAAGTCCACTATTGACGCGTTAAGAGAAGTAGTTGATACTGCAAAATGTGCAATAAGTGGAAAAAGACGGAAAGGTGGTAGGAAAAAATACTGCGCGCTAATAACCCTGGATGTGAAGAATGCGTTCAACTCCGCAAAGTGGACACATGTAATAAAAGCTCTACACGATATAGACACACCTCATTATCTGATAAATATTATAATGAGTTATTTTCAAAATAGGATATTGCTATACGAGACCGACGAGGGCACTCAGAGCTACACTATCTCCAGTGGAGTACCGCAAGGCTCGGTTTTAGGCCCGTTGCTATGGAACGTAATGTACGACGGGGTGTTAAGAATACCGCAACCAAAAAATGTAAAAAAACAATCGCTTATGCGGATGACCTCGTAGACGTAGCTGTAGCTAAACATCTGGATGACCTCCGGATCAAATGCAATGACAGCATAAATGGTCTGCGCCGATGGTTTACTACCAAGAGTCTAGAGCTGGCTGAGCAGAAAACAGAAGTCCTGCTCATAAGCTCAAGGAAAATTGAGGAGAAAATATCGCTGACCATAGGAGAATATGAGATTACTTCACAGGCGCAGTTGAAGTATCTTGGGGTAATAGTGGACTCAAGACTCAAGTTCAAAGAACACTTGGAAAATGCGACAAGTAAAGCAAATAAAATATATAATGCCTTATCTAGAATGATGGCAAATAAAGGCTGTGTGCGTTCCAGCCGACGATGTTTAATAGCTAAGGCAATAAGTTCAGTGATCCTGTATGCGGCTCCAATATGGATACAGGCGCTAGAAACAAAATCATATGCTAGACCAATTAATACAATGCATAGGCTTTCAGCAATACGAGTGATAAGTGCTTTCCGAACCATTTCAAATGACGCTGCTGAGGTATTAGCCAGTATGGCAGCGATTGACATCCAGGGAGACGAATTCGAGCGAATATATAACTTATCAGAGACGTCTATCACAGCAAAAAGAGAAGAGAGAATAAAAAGCATTGCAATGTGGCAGCAGCGGTGGCAAGCTTCATGCAAAGGACGATGGGCCTACCGACTGATTTCGGACATACATCGTGGATAGGTAGGCAACATGGAGACCTGGATTTCCACCTTACCCAAATACTCAGTGGACATGGTTGCTTCAGAAGCTATCTATTCAAATATCGTCATGACTTTAGTCAATACTGTTCGACGTGTACAGAGTGTATAGAAGACTTTGAAATGTTGAAAACCACACTGGGAGGTCGTATCACGGTGGAAAATTTGACTGCACTTATGTGCGAGTCCTCTGTAAAGTTGAAAGCTGTCAGCAGAGCGGCAAATCTAATTATGACAAAATTGAGACATTTAGAACAGATTAGGCGTCAGTCAGTCCGTGCAATAGAGGAGACTTAAACGTCTTCTTCTCTCCTATGAAGTAATACTTTGTCTAGTGGTCCCGTGGGAGAGACATGAGGTGGGAGTAGGTTAGGTTTAGCGGATTAAAGTCCCACACTCCGGCTTACGATGCTTCCTCTTACTATAAAAAAAAAACAAAAAACATATAGTATGTACATACATATATGTATATGTATAGGACTTATTTTTCCGTTAACTACATAGATTTATTGCTTTGAAAAAGCATATTAATTAACATGTATTCATAAATATGCAGAAAACTAATTCATATGAATACATATGTTTGCATATAAACGTATAAAAATATAAGCAAAAGAGCTAACATACGTGTGTATAGTTTATATTTATAGTTCTGAGCATAACATCTATTCCATGCTCAGATCTGTTCCAGCGCAACTGTTAAGATTTCTCCTGCCGAGCTGGCATGGGGAAACTCCCTCATCTCGACCGACTTAGCCAAAAATATTGATCATACCATACATCCCTGTTGTGCTCATTTAGTAGTGTAATTCAAAGAAATATAGATGAACTGTTCTTATATCCATAGCAGTCAGCTGAATCAAGGTTGCATTTCCTAATTTAAAATATTTTAGAGTTTTAAACAAACATTTTAATTTTTTTCTTTATTATTCATTTGTGCTGAATTAGTTTCAATATTATTAGTAGTTCTTTAACTGAGAATGAACTCTTTTCTCCAAATATACAGTTCCACATGAGAAACTAATGGCACACCTTAATACTGGCCACCACATCATCACCAATACACCACACCTGGGGTAAAATTGGAATTCACAGCAGTTACCAGCTATCAAAAGAGGTGGATCATCGTTGCATTTGTCTCAGTCGTTTGAACCTGTACATTCGTTTCGTCTGCGGGCGTAAGCCCCACATCTCAGCTGTTTATACTTCACTTTGATTCAGCCACGATCCTGTTCTATTTCGATATCATTTCGCTCAACATCGATCCCGCTCGTATTTATTTCACTTTTTAGTTAAGTTTTTCATTAAGTGTAACCAAAATGTTTGTTAAAAACATATAATCACTTATTTCCTATTGGTTAAAAATAATGCCTTTTCACTAGTAACATCAAACGTGAGTGGCTCATAAAGATAGGCAAATAGCACGGTGGTGATTCGGCAAAAATATATGCACACACTATGTACATACATATATCCATACATCTTTAGGAGTCAGTAGGGTAATCTGGGCTGTTTTTTTGACATTTTTTTTTAGAGAAATTTTTATTCTATCTATATTCATACGTGACCAGTCGAAATCTGTAAAAAAAATAATATACATATTTACATACATACAGTAAAGTGCAGTGCTGAAATACTTACCCGTATACTTACCACACTGTAAAAAATCAAAAAAGAGGAAAAGGGAAGTATTGTGGAGTGTGTGCGTATACGTATACAAAGTGTAAAGTGAGAGATTCACCAAACTAAGAATTAAAATAAAAGGTGGTACTTGATAAGTACAACGCAAGGTGAATTATTTATGCGGTACAGTGGTGGGCGCAAATAAAGGCTCAAACGTTTTTTGAAATACCACAAAAAAAAGCAAAATCTTTAAATATAATTACGTTACAGTTTCAAAAAAAAACCGTTTGCTTAAGGTGCCGCAAGACTGAAAACCGGTAAAAAGCAAAGTGCCGGTAAAAAAGACAAACAGTTTCCACCGCTATCCGTTGAAATCATCACATCGCTGCTGCTGCTGTCGTCGCTCCGCTGCTGCTGTTGTCGCTCCACTGCTGCCATCACGTCGAAGCTGCTGTTGTCGCTCTGCTGCTGCCATCACTACGCTGCTGGTATAACTCCGTTGCTGCCATCAATCTGCTATTGTCATCATTCCGCTGCCGCCATCGCTGTTGATATTCAGCCGCTGCTGTCATCGCCCCGTTGCTGCCATCACTCTAGTACTGGTGCCAAGTAGCTGCTCCTCCAATTTCACTGCTCCTATAATTCCGCTGGTTAAAATTTTAATTCGGTCAAATTTCATTATTGGACAATATTTTTTCGCGTTAAATTTTCAATTGTGCTTACTTTTGCTCATTTGCATAACTCCTTGGTTTGGCTTTCCTATACTTGGGAATCGATATTATTCTTTCTCGTTTTCGTAACCGATTCCAAATATATTTGTTGCTTACTTTTATTGCTATTGGTTTGACTTTCGTATATTTGGGAATCGATATATGGTATATATATTTTTTCGTTTTCGTTATCGATTCTTAATATATCTGTTGTCAACCTTTGTAGTCTTTTTTTCGGAAATTCAATTTAAACACACAAACTGAGCAAGCCAAAGCCAACTATCGCCAACCTATCTCCAAGTAAGGAGTTAATCGACTTAAAGTCATTAAAGCGTCAAAGGACGGTGGCAAAAAATAGTATTTTGCGAATAAAGACGGGCCTTTTAGAAAAAACCATGTCGTTAGATCCAATTGAATTGGAATGTCGGCTCGACATATTAAATTCACATAGGGAAAAGCTAATGAAATGCCAATATAAAATTGAAGAGATTGATGACGACGACATGGCCCGAGGGGAGTTAGAGGACATAATTGTTGAAACGAAATCAATAATTAAAAATATTTTAGCAAAAAATACAACGTCAATTCCCGAAACATCTTTCGTAGCTTCGCACAGCTCAAGACTCCCTAAAATGAATTTGCCGAAATTCAAGGGAGAATATTCAGAATTTAAAAACTTTATGAGTTTGTTTGAGAGCTTGGTTCATAATGATCCGAATATCCCAGATATAGAAAAGTTTAACCATTTGGTAAATTGTCTATCTGGAGAGGCTCTGGGAACAGTTAAAGCGTTTCAGATGTCGGATGAAAATTATCCGAAAGCGTTGGCAAGTCTCAAAAAAGTTTACGATAATAAGTACTTGATATTTTTCAATACAATATCTAAACTTTTTGAGCTGCCAACCATCCCAAAGCCATCCGCGCCTTCATTGCGATCAATGATTGATGAAGTGTCTGCTGTTTATGACTCTTTGCTGTCTCTGGGCGATGAGAAGCAAATAACAAACGCCATTATAATACATATAGTTATGACAAAGGTTGACTCTGCCACCCGATCCAAGTGGGAAGAGCAACTTGACTATGATCACTTACCATTATGGAAGGATTGCGAAGCAATTTTAAATAGAAGATTTCAGCAGTTAGCAGCGGAAGGAGCATCTTGTTCGAGGACGAAATCCGGAGCCACAACCAGCATGAGTTACATGAAGCAGCCACACATGGACAGGACAAAATCAGCTTTAGTGGCTGCAGATGCAAAGCAGCCAACTTGTCAAAAATGCAAGTCGAAGGAACACCCTTTAACTGCCTGCCCCACTTTCAAGGCGCTTCCGGTACAACAGAGGTTCGAGTTTGTGAAATCGGTGCCCTTATGCATAAATTGCTTGCGTAAGGGTCATACTGTATCCAAGTGCAGAGCGGATCGATGTCGAGTATGCAATCGATCGCATCACACATTGTTGCACCAGTACCCGGTTTCCTTCCCTGCTGCATCTCATCCGCAACCATCAACCACACATGCCATGCATACAGCGAATATGCCGGATCGGATAATGTTGGCAACAGCTGTTATTCAAGTGAGGACAAGTTATGGTGAATACCTGCCTGCGAGAGCGTTACTGGACTCAGGCTCCCAAGTCAACTTTATGACGGAGGACTTGGCACAAAAGTTGCGGATTCGTCGCTAACACAAAACGTTAAACATAATAGGAATTGGAAATTCCAATATGAAAGTGGGGACAAAACTAAGCGCGTTTGTTAAGTCGTGGGTAAATAATTACGAATTTTCGGCGGAATTCTGGATAATGCGTTGCATTTCGGCAAATCATCTAGACCATAACATAAATGTTAATGGCTGGAAAATTCCGCACAATATTAAGTTGGCGGATCCAAAATTCCATAAATCAAAAAAGATTGATAACTTATTGGGTGCAGAAAACTTTTTCGTTTTGTTAGCGGTTGGCAAAATTAAAAGTGGCCCTAATCAACCAACGCTACAGAAAACCCATTTAGGGTGGGTTGTGTCTGGCAAATATGCCAGCAATCTAAGTCCTCCTCCTTCTGCAACTAGCACATTATGCCAATCGGAAGATGACTTAACGTCAATTAATTCGGTGGTCCAAAAGTTTTGGACTTTAGAAGAATTACCTTCAGAAACTGGCATCAAATTCACATAAGAGCAAAAAGAGTGCGAAAAATTTTTCGTGAAAACAACTCAAGTATTGCCTTCAGGACGGCTTCAAGTAAGAATGCCTTTTAAAGCTGACCGTAAGTTACTCGGTCACTCCTATGAAACCGCAGTTCGGCGGTTTGAGGCCCTGGAGAGAAGGACATTAAAAGATCCAGAACTTCGCAAAATGTATCTAGACTTTATGAATGAATATAGAGCATTGGGTTACATGAGCAACAAGGTGTTTACAAATGCTCAGCGATGCTAATACAACTAAATACCCACTCGGTTCATTGGCCATTAAAAGAGACTTTTATGTCGATGACTTATTGACAGGATCTGAAAATTTTGAGTCTCTAGATCTTATAAGAAGTGAAGTAATTAAAATATTAAACTCGGCAGGATTCTCCTTAACGAAGTGGTTTTCGAACCACCCTAAATTTTTCGACAGTGATTGCACTGAAAAGTCATTAAGCTTCAATGACAAAAATTCAACTAAAACACTAGGAATCCATTGGTTGCCGAAAGAGGATTTGTTTCGATTTGTTTTGGATGCCAACTTCAACAATCTGCGAGCCACTAAACGGAACATATTGTCAGTCTCAGCTCGCCTTTTCGATCCTCTTATATTATTAGCCCCATTAGTTACCAACTGGAGGATGGAGTCATGTGTAGAAGTTCAGGAGGATGGAGTCATGTGTAGAAGTTCACGCAAGGAAGGATGGAGTCATGTGTAGAAGTTCACGCAAGTGAGGAAAGTTCTCTGATCGCCATTCACTTGGGAGTGGCCAGAAACGATTCTTTTACACATGGCTCAAGCAGCTCACTACTTCCGGTCTTTGACCAAGTATCCTCTGGGTAGCCTAAGAATATCCGTTCGAAGGCGAGCTAAAGTGAGAAGGCGAAACATTCCCTACAAGGGTTGTGCGCTGGGTTTGGGACCCGCCACGTAAAAAAAAACACCCCCAGTGAAGAGCTACAACCAGCCTCGGATGAGAGACCCCCCTTTTGATGACGACCATGGCAAACGAAATAAGGACTACGAATTGAGGGCATGCACCTGGAATGTCCGGTCCCTTAATTGGGAAGGTGCCGCTGCCCAGCTGGTTGATGTCCTCGTAAAGACAAAGGCTTACATCACCGCCGTCCAAGAAATGCGATGGACGGGACAAGGACAGAGACGAGTAGGTCCTTGTGACATTTACTACAGTGGCCATATAAAGGAGCGCAAGTTTGGTGTAGGATTCGTGGTGGGAGAGAGACTCCGTCGCCGAGTACTATCATTAACTGCGGTGAATGAACGTCTAGCCACAATCCGCATCAAAGCGAGGTTCTTCAACATATCGCTGATTTGCGCCCACGCCCCGACGGAAGAGAAGGACGATGTGACCAAAGATGCCTTCTATGAGCCCTTGGAGCGCGCTTATGAGAGCTGCCCCCGCCACGATGTCAAAATCGTGCTTGGCGACTTTAACGCCAGGGTGGGCAAAGAAGGTATATTTGGCACTACGGTCGGTAAATTCAGCCTCCACGACGAAACATCCCCAAATGGGTTGAGGCTGATTGACTTCTGCCGGGGCCCGAAATATGGTTATCTGTAGTACTAGATTCCAGCATAAGAAGATTCATCAAGCTACCTGGCTGTCTCCGGATCGAAAAACTACCAACCAGATCGATCATGTTGTGATAGACGGAAGACACGTCTCCAGTGTTTTAGATGTGCGTGCGCTCCGAGGTCCTAACATCGACTCGGACCACTATCTTGTTGCAGCTAAGATTCGCACCCGCCTCTGTGTAGCAAAAACGCGCGCCACCAAACACAAGGAAGGTTCGACGTCGAGAAGCTGCAATCACAACAGACAGCCGAACGATTTTCTACTCGGCTTGCACTCCTGCTCTCTGAGAGCACTCGTCAACAACTCGGTATAAGGGAACTGTGGGACGGCATTTCAAACTCCTTACGTACAGCTGCAACCGAAACCATTGGCTTTCGGAAAGTGCAAAAGAACAGCTGGTACGACGAGGAGTGCCGTGTCGCAGCGGAGAGAAAACAGGCTGCCTACCTCGTAACGTTACGATCGACCACTACACGTGCGGGATGGGATAGATACCGAGAGTTGAAGAAGGAAGCGAGACGCATTTGTAGACAGAAGAAGAAAGAGGCTGAATTGCGTGAGTACGAAGAGCTTGATAAGCTGGCCGACAGGGGTAATGCTCGAAAATTCTACGAAAAAATGCGGCGACTTACGGAAGGTTTCAAGACCGGAGCGTATTCTTGTAGAACCCCCAAAGGTGATCTAGTCACTGATGCCCAGAGCATACTTAAATTATGGAAGGAACACTTCTCCAGCCTGCTGAATGGCAGTGAACGCACAACACCAGGAGAAGGAGAACCCGATTCCCCAATCGATGACGATGGAGCAGACGTTCCATTACCCGACCATGAAGAAGTTCGAATAGCAATTGCCCGCCTGAAGAACAACAAAGCGGCAGGGGCCGACGGATTGCCGGCCGAGCTATTCAAACACGGCGGCGAAGAACTGATAAGGTGCATGCATCAGCTTCTTTGTAAAATATGGTCGGACGAAAGCATGCCCAACGATTGGAATTTAAGTGTGCTATGCCCAATCCATAAAAAAGGAGACCCCACAATCTGCGCCAACTACCGTGGGATTAGCCTCCTCAACATCGCACATAAAGTTCTATCGAGCGTATTGTGTGAAAGATTAAAGCCCACCGTCAACAAACTGATTGGACCTTATCAGTGTGGCTTCAGACCTGGAAAATCAACAACCGACCAGATATTCACCATGCGCCAAATCTTGGAAAGGACCCGTTAAAGGAGAATCGACACACACCACCTCTTCGTCGATTTCAAAGCTGCTTTCGACAGCACGAAAAGGAGCTGCCTTTATGCCGCGATGTCTGAATTTGGTATCCCCGCAAAACTAATACGGCTGTGTAAACTGACGTTGAGTAACACCAAAAGCTCCGTCAGGATCGGGAAGGACCTCTCCGAGCCGTTCGATACCAAACGAGGTTTCAGACAAGGCGATTCCCTATCGTGCGACTTTTTCAACCTGCTTTTGGAGAAAATAGTTCGAGCGCAGAACTAAATAGAGAAGGTACCATCTTCTATAAGAGTGTACAGCTGTTGGCGTATGCCGATGATATTGATATCATCGGCCTCAACACCCGCGCCGTTAGTTCTGCTTTCTCCAGGCTGGACAAGGAAGCACAGAAAATGGGTCTGGCAGTGAACGAGGGCAAGACGAAATATCTCCTGTCATCAAACAAACAGTCGTCGCATTCGCGACTTGGCACTCACGTCACTGTTGACAGTCATAACTTTGAAGTCGTAGATAATTTCGTCTATCTTGGAACCAGCGTAAACACCACCAACAATGTCAGCCTAGAAATCCAACGCAGGATAACTCTTGCCAACAGGTGCTACTTCGGACTGAGTAGGCAACTGAGAAGCAAAGTCCTCTCTCGACAAACAAAAATCAAACTCTATAAGTCACTCATAATTCCCGTCCTGCTGTATCTTGCAGAGTCTTGGACGATGTCAACAACGGATGAGTCGACGTTGCGAGTTTTCGAGAGAAAAGTTCTGCGAAAGATTTATGGTCCTTTGCGCGTTAGCCACGGCGAATACCGCATTCGATGGAACGATGAGCTGTACGAGATATACGACGACATCGACATAGTTCAGCGAATTAAAAGACAGCGGCTACGCTGGCTAGGTCATGTTGTCCGGATGGACAAAAACACTCCAGCTCTGAAAGTATTCGACGCAGTACCCGCCGGGGAAGCAGAGGAAGAGGAAGACCTCCACTCCGTTGGAAGGACCAAGTGGAGAAGGACCTGGCTTCGCTTGGAATATCCAATTGGCGCCACGTAGCGAGAAGAAGAAACGACTGGCGCGCTGTTGTTAACTCGGCTATAATCGCTTAAGCGGTTTCTACGCCAATTAAGAAGAAGAAGAAGTTACCAACGCAAAAATCTTATTGCAAGAGCTTTGGATTCAAAAACTAGATTGGGATGAGTCGAGTCCATTGCGCCTCGACACTAGCTGGAAGAATTTCAAAGCCAACCTATTGCAGCTCTCATCAATTAGCATTTCTCGGTATGTAAACCTAGAGTCGACTGCTACATGCCAAATCTATGGCTTCTCCGACGCTTCAATAAGAGCGTACGGATGCTGCATATACATACGAAGCCAATCTGCTAGTGGTGTCAAATGTATGCTGCTTCCTGCAAAGTCTAGAGTGGCTCCGCTGAAGACCAACATCTTCTTGGTCACGAGTTGCACCAATGTTGAGTCGACGATTCGAGAAAATTACATTTTGGACAGACTCAGAAATTGTATTGCACCGGGTAAAAACGCATCCATCTTCGACAAATCTTTGTCGCAAATAGAGTGTCCGAAATCCAAGAATTGACTGACAATGTACAGTGGCGACATGTGTCAACGAAACAAAATCCTGCGGATCAAGTGTCTCGGGGTTGTAACGTGGACGATTTGAATAATTCTATATGGTTTGGCGGTCCACAGTTCCTCCTAGAACACCCCGCTTTATGGCCAATTAACGCTCACTTCCAGCTCTCCCCAGAAAACGAAGCCTTAGAGAAGAAGAAAAACGCTGTCACATTTTCTGCAAATGTGAAAGATAACACTATAATGGAGCTGATTGAAAAATTCTCTTCTCATCAAAAGTTGCTTCGCGTGGTCGCATATTTATTACGATGGATCAGACCACCAAAAATGCCTACTGTGGGAAGAGCTCTGACGGCAGACGAATTAAACTTGAGTTTTTTGAAAATTGTCCAGGTGATTCAACATTCTGAGTGAAAAGACTGTTGATAAAAACTCGCGGCACTTACCCGTTGATTTGGCGATGTCTTAGCAAGTATGC
>NW_024395977.1:16501673-16564648 GCF_016617805.1 Bactrocera tryoni
TGAAAAAAGTGTGTGTACTTTGAAATTGGACTGCGCAGTCCAATGTAATACGCAAAAATAAATACATACATATTAGACTGTGCCAAATAAATAAAATATTTTTTTTTTCGGTCCCATATCAAAATTTGGTTGAGTGTCACGAAAAAAAAATTGTGTACAAATTTGAGCCTTTTATCTTCATTGTTCAGTTAGCGCTCGCAAAAATAAGAATTTTCGTCAAAAACTGTCTTTTTTCATTAATTTTTTGGTTATAGATAATTTAAAATACCAAATATAAAAAAACCCTTGCTATGGTTTTGTAGGAAACTAAATTCTCTACAAAAATGATCCTTTCTCGAATTTATAGAATCAACACCGTTTTCTTTATTGCGCATTCAATTACAATTTGTTCTATGATTTTTATTTTCAATTATTGATAAACACTTATTAAACTTCTTTCCAACGAAAAAAACAAACTAAATCAATTTTCCTAGGAATGTTTATGATCTAAACAAGTAGTTTTTATACTTTAATAAATGCGAATACTCTTAAGCTGTTAATATTTTTTATTTTTGAAATAATGAATTTTATGCTAATTTTATCTTTTTTTGCTTTTGTCCTTATTATTGTGTCGAAGCTTAGTAAAATTCATGTTTAGAGTCAGAATTCCACAAATCTTCGATTTTATGAAAAATCATTGGTATGTTAATAGAAATAGATAGTTACTACAAACAAAATATCTTAAAAAGCTTACATTAAGTAAAGAAATGATGAGCTATTGTCAATTCTCCAAAAGAAACAGATGTATCAGATAAAGCTTGAATTAAGACTGAAAAAAAATCATTGTGATTAGATATTTAAATAATAATATTTCGGAAAAATTAGATTTTAATGTTTTGTCAGCAAATACGAAGTTTATAATAATTACCATGTTCATAAGTATCATTTTCTATTGGACCAAGAGGAAAACTCTTATCTTCTACGTCATCTGGTAGAGGTGTTAACCGGCCTTTACTTTTTTTTACTAACAAAAAAAGTTCTTCAGGACAGGAGTTATCAGATATATCTTTTTTGAGTCTTATATCAAATAATTCATCCAATTTATTGGTAAATGTTTATACCCTGAACAGGGTATATTAAGTTTGTCACGAAGTTTGTAACACCCAGAAGGAATCGTCGGAGACCCTATAAAATATATATATAAATGATCAGTATGTCGAGCTGAGTCGATTTAGCCTTGTCCATCTGTCTATCCGTCCGTCTGTCTGTCTGTATATATACGAACTAGTCCCTCAGTTTTTATACTCTCGCAACAATGTTGCTAACGAGAGTATTATAGTTTTGTTCACATAACGGTTGTTTGTAAGTCCTAAAACTAAAAGAGTCAGATATAGGGTTATATATACCAAAGTGATCAGGGCGACGAGTAGAGTCGAAATCCGGATGTCTGTCTGCCCGTCCGTCCGTCTGTCCGTCCGTCTGTCCGTCCGTCTGTCCGTCCGTCCGTGCAAGCTGTAACTTGAGTAAAAATTGAGATATCATGATGAAACTTGGTATACGTATTCCTTGGCTGCATAAGAAGGTTAAGTTCGAAGATGGGCAAAATCGGCCAACTGCCACGCCCACAAAATGGCGGAAACCGAAAACCTATAAAGTGTCATAACTAAGCCATAAATAAAGATATTAAAGTGAAAATTGGCACAAAGGATCGCACTAGGGCGGGGCATATTTGGACGCAATCTTTTTGGAAAAGTGGGCGTGGCCCCGCCCCCTACTAAGTTTTTTGTACATATCTCGGAAACTACTACAGCTATGTCAACCAAAGTCTACAGAGTCGTTTTCTTCAGGTACTTCCATATACAGTTCAAATATGGAAGAAATCGGATAATAACCACGCCCACCTCCCATACAAAGGTGTTTCTATCGCTATTGCTAGCCACCACTTACCTCGGCACTTGTTATCTCACCGGCAAAAAGTATACACGGTTTGGTTTAATTTAATGTTTAGTTTAATGTTTCGGTTTGGTTTGTTTAATTTAATGTTTAGTTCAATGTTTCGGTTTGTATTTAATATTTAGTTTTAATGGTTTGGATTCACTGCCACTGCGAAATACGGAGACTGACGCTGCGTGACACGTTCGCTCGGTACGAGATCGTTGTAAAAAAAGGGGAGGTCGTCCTCTCGAGCGGTCGGTTTTGATTGTTGGGTAGTGTAGAGTTGTGGTGTGATGTTTGCATGTGTGGTATATTCGTGTGTAATAGTGTGTGGTGTCTTCATGTGGAATTTCTGCATGTGTGGTGTCTTCATTTGTGGATCGCGTTAGTGTGGTGTGTTGTAGTGTGGTTGTTCAGTGTCGGATGTATAGAGGGGAGAGCTAACTCATCTAGCCATCCCGGCCCCCCTAGGCGAATATTAGCCTAGCAGTCGCTGTAATTGCTGCAGCGTGGCAACAACGCTGCTAAGACCAGTGGAGCGACGGTTTGATGTACGATATTGCCGGCGCCGCGGGGATGCTTCATTTCGCCTTGGTCTGGACGATGGAGGAGCGACTAGCCTTCGGTGCCGACTGGGCTGCTGTGACCGGTTCGCGGCAAGCTGTCGCGCTACAGGCCGTTTTGGGGTCCGATGCAGCATGGTGTGGTGCGGCCTATTGCACAGTTGGCATAGGGTCACTGATGTGCACTCCTGTGTGGTGTGTACCGTTGCCAAGCAGTTCAGGCAGTGCCCGTGAGCTTGAGCAACCTTCTGCCGTTGCATGGGCTGCATGCTGCGAAAAATGCTACAATGTTGTAGCCGGTGTGGGCGCCGACATAGGCAACATCGGCTGCGCTGAGGTTCTGCTACGGGTGTTGAGGACGGTGGTGGTGGTCTCGTGCTACTACGAGGAGCGGATGCAGTGGCGGTTGCCGCTGGGGTTCGTGGTGCTGGAGTTGCCCCAGGGCGTGGCACGGTTATAGCTGACCTCACCGTTGGCGTTGGCACTGCTGGCATATCCACATCCATTGTAATCTGTGTGGGAGGAGTAATGTGGTTATAAATGTATGTCATTAAAATGTGCATGGCGATTGTGCCACGTTATGTGGCATGAAAGGGTCGTCACGTAGATCGACCATTGCGTTAGGTTTCGAAATAGTTTAAGCGAGTTTTTTACTTGCGGGTTTATTACGTCGGGTTTTTGGTTATTTGATTTGCGTTACGATAGTATCGGCGGTTTTTTCGTTATTTGCGGTTTCGTCAATGTGTGGTAGAAAACATAGTTTCACGAGCGGTCTTGTTACTATACCGTTTTGAGTGCGGAGATCAACGACTCGTACATGACCGTCGGAACCGTAGTGTAGGTTTTCTATGCGGCCAAGCCGCCATTCGGTGGGGGGTAGACAGTCCTCATGGATGATGACACAATCTCCAAGCTTTGGCGCCTTTTCTGGACTCTTCCACCTGTACCTTTTATGAAGGTCCTTTATATATTCTTCCTTCCATCGGCGGCTGAAGTCGTGATGGAGAATTTTTATTCTCTCCCATTGATTTAATAAGGATAGCGACTCCCACGCCTGGCTCAGGTGTGGCCAGAATGGGTGCTCCTTTGAGAAAATGCCCTGGTGTCAGGGCTGTAAAGTCAGTGGATCTTGCGAGAGGGTTGTGAGTGGCCGTGAGTTGAGAACGGCTTCAATTCGCACTAACAGTGTGGTGAACTGTTCATAATTAAATTTGTAGTTTCCAGCTACTTTTTTGAAGTGGGACTTAAAGCTTTTACTGTTGATTCCCATAAACCACCCATATGAGGAGCGCTTGGGGATAAATTGCCAGTTAATACCTTGGGAGCATACCTTGCACAATCTCTGGTGAGACTTGTTTGATGAAATCCACAAACTCCTTTTCAGTGGCTCTTTGGCTCCAATGAAGGTTTTACCGTTATCGCTCATCAGTTTTGATGGGAAGCCGCGTCGTCCGACGAAGCGAGCGAATGCCGCGAGAAAAGCCTCCTTTGTCAGATTCGTACACAGCTCTAGGTGCACTGCTTTTGTCGTAAAACAGACAAAGACAGCCACATAGCCTTTCATTACAGTGGGGGACCTTAGCATGGACGCCTTTATCTGAAAAGGCCCAGCAAAGTCGACACCTGTAACTGTGAAAGGCGGAGCGAAGTTGCAGCGTTCCGGTGGAAGTGCTGCCATAATCTGTGTTCGTAACTTCTGCTTGTGCATAGTGCAGATCTTGCACAGGAAAATGCATTTTTTTATTTGGGGCTTAAGACGGGGAATATAGAACTCTTGACGGACTATATGCTGCATTAGGCGATGTTCAGCGTGAAGCATGAGTAAGTGGATATAATTGAGGAGTAATGTGGCAAGTTGAGATTTCTCTGCTATAATTAGAGGATGGCGTTCGTTGTACGTCAGGCTTGAGTTAGCAAGCCACCATTCGCACGAAGCAGACCTTTCGTGTCCAAGAATGGGTTAAGAACCAAGATTGAACTCCTTTATCAATGGGTTTTGATTCTCTTAACAATGAGATATCGCGGCTGAAGTAGCGCATTTGAGTGGATGCGATTAGTGCAACCTTTGCCTTTGAGTTCTAGGTGCGTTAACGTATCGCACTGGTTAAATTCTGGGTGAATTCTTTAATTTTATTTTTGAGTCGCTCTACGAACTTTAGCATGTAGGCGATAACTCGAAGGGCACGAGGGAACGATGAAAATCGCTCAAGGATGTCATTATCATCCAATGTTGCGTGAAAGCAGTCGATTTTTCGACTTTCTGGGGCAATTATATTGCGCATGGGCGATTTTGGCCAAGAATCGGGAGATTCTGTTAACCATCGGTGGACCATTCCACCAGAGGGTGGTGGTGGCAAGGTGCAGCGGCTTGCACCTCTCTGGTACCTCCAAATCGGCAGGATTGTCAGCACTGGCTACGTGTCGCCAAGTGGCTGACCCCACTAGGTCAAGTATTTGTGAAGTACGATTAGAAATGTACGTTTTCCATGCGTGTGGTGGTTTTTCCAACCAGGCTAGAACGATTTCAGAATCGGACCAGAGATGCAATCTGGTTGGAAACCAATTTTGCCAGTAGTAGGACGCCACAGAGCTCAAGTCGAGGTAGACCTAGCGTTTTTAGAGGAGCCACCTTAGCTTTAGCTACTAATAAGTGGCTTGTGGTCGCGTTATCGCTTTGTGTGCGCACATATAAAGTGGCACAGTATGCCTTCTCAGAGGCGTCACAGAAGCCGTGTAATTCGACTTTGTGTTCGGGGGAATAGTTTACCCACCGTGGGATTTGTATCTGTGAGATATCGTTTAGGTTGCTCGTGAACTGTGACCACTTTTCTAAACGAAGTGGTTTTACTTTTTCGTCCCAGTCGGTCCCATCTAGCCATAATTCTTGTATCAGGATTTTGGCTTGTATCATAATTGGCGATAGCCATCCTGCGGGGTCAAAAATTTTGCCACAGAGGAGAGAATTTGGCGTTTTGTAATGGCGGATAAAGCGGATATGGACTCAGTTGTGTATGAGAACTGGTCCGATATCGCATTCCATTCGTGTGTAATAGTGTGTGGTGTCTTCATGTGGAATTTCTGCATGTGTGGTGTCTTCATTTGTGGATCGCGTTAGTGTGGTGTGTTGTAGTGTGGTTGTTCAGTGTCGGATGTATAGAGGGGAGAGCTAACTCATCTAGCCAAAAGGTTATGTTCAAAATCACTAAAAGTGCGATAACCGACTAACAAAAAACATCAGAAACACTAAATTTTACGGAAGAAGTGGCAGAAGGAAGCTGCACCCAGGCTTTTTTTAAAAATTGAAAATGGGCGTGGCGCCGCCCACTTATGGACCAAGAACCATATCTCAGGAGCTACTAGACCGATTTCAATGAAATTCGGTATATAATATTTTCTTAACACTCTGATGACATGTACGAAATATGGGTGAAATCGGTTCGCAACCACGCCTTTTTCCAATATACCGCTCTTTTGAATTCCATCTGATGCCTTCTCTGTATAATATATACATTAGGAACCAATGATGATAGCGGAATAAAACTTTACACAAATAAGGTATTTGAAAAATATGTAAATGACGTATTATGAAATCTCGATTATCACTTTACCATGCGAGAGTATAAAATGTTCGGTGACACCCGAACTTAGCCCTTCCTTACTTGTTAAGATATCGTTTTGAAATTTTGCAAACTTCATTTTCTTTTCAAGAAGCTGCTCATTTGTCGTAACGGCCGATATCGGACCACTATAACCATACCTACTGAACGATCGGTATCAAATGCATGTATGGAAAACTTTCACATTTGACAAGATATATTCACGAAATTTGGTATATATTATTTTCCAAGACAACAATGTAATCTCCGAAGAAATTGTTCAGATTGGTTAACTATAGCATATAGCTGCCATACAAACTGAACGATCGGAATCAAATGCTTGCATGGAAACTTCTTCATTTAACGATATACTTATCTTCATGAAATTTGGTATGAGTTATTGCTCCTAGAAATAATGTAATATCGGAAGAAATTGTTCAGATCGGCTCACTATAGCATATAGCTATCAGACAAACCGAACGATCGAAATCAAGGGCTTGTGTGGAAAACTTTCGCATTTGACGTGGTATCTTCACGAAATTGGACATATATTACTGCTTAAGGTAATAATATAATCTCCGAACCTGTGAAGGGTATATTAGCTTCGGTGCAGCCGAAATTAACGTTTTATTTTCAACAGATGAAACTCAGAATGTTTTTTAAATCGACTTTTATCTAAATTTCTCCATTCTGTAAAAAGCGTTTCGATTTTTGTTCTTTTATAGGTGTTATGTTCATAATACTCCAAATCTCTTGAACTTCTTCTATAACCTCGGCAGCACATTCACGAATTGTTTTCTTTAAGATCTTGTACTTAAACATGAAATAATTAAAGACATCTCCATTTTTAGGCAGCTTGCGTGATGGCAAATTATTATGAACGGCACCCAAAAGATAAACATAATCTGAACTATTTTACGACATAAGTAATATATCTTTACAAAACAAATAACAATAAATATCCACAGATCTCAAATTATAGAATAGAAACTAGTCAGCTAATGCAGCCAATTTCATCTAATCAGCTGTGACACATACATACTTATACTAACGGCATGTATGAGGTCATTTTTGCGGTTGTACCCTGGCGGGGTTATATAACTGCCGTTTCAAGTTACAAGCTCTATACCAGAATCCTTTGACGTATAAAAAGATCCAAAAAAGATATATCTTATAAATTTACTCATATATAACATAAGTACATATGTATTTTATGAGTTTAAGGCGGCCTGCACAATTCAATATAATATGTGAAAACAAATGTTTGTTTTATATTTTAAATGATCAAATAATATTTATCTTTTCTTTCAGATGTTATTATTACTTTTATTTAATTATTATTTCTTTTCAGATTTTATCACTATTCTTATTTAATTAATCTTTGCTTTCAGAGTAAATTCTATTTGTTTTTTATTTATTTTATTCTCTCAGATACTATTAATATTTTTTTCAGATATTATTATCATTTTGTACAATTATTCAGATATTACAAATTCAATGTAATTATTATTTATTTTCAGCTATTAATAACCTTTATTTTATTTCAGGTATTTGTCTTTTACAATATTGAACGGCACATTGGTGAAACGTTAAAAAAAAATATATATATATATGTAAAACAACAACGAAAAAAGCAAAAAGATTTTACATATGAAAATGCAGTGACGCCGAGAATAAAATATATCAAAACGAAGTGGTACATAAATCTAGATGCATACATGCGTACTTGTATGTGACCAAGCAAAAAGAGTGGTGAAAAAGTAACAGAAAAATAGTGCAGTTAAATAATATACATACATACTAAAGCTATCATATATGTATGCACAAAATTGTGATAATTAACAAATAAAACATTAACCAAAAGTAGGTGCAAACTAACACTAAATAAAATACGGGCGCGAACTTAAAAACAAATAATTAAAATACGAGCGCGAACTCATAATAAACAAATAAATAAAAAAGCCAAAATACAAATTAAACAAAAAAATCAAGAACCATGAACACAACAAAGCGGAACGCCGGCGTTTGGATGGTATAAATTATTAAAACACTTGTTGAGTTTTAATCTTTTTTATTTCTCTTGTTTACACAAGAGCAGCCGTTTGTATCGGTCGAGTAATTACAACTGATTTGCTTAATAAAATATTGCGACGACTACGCCTAAATACCTGACTCTTTGTTTTACCTGTCAGTTGCTGCACATGTTTTGCCGTGTGACTTGCAAAATGCAATTCGGCAATTTAGCTCTTGCTTTTCCGCTGTAACGATGTTGTTGTTGTCACGCGCTACCTAGTCGACGCTTCGTCATCAGTATCGGTGGGAGAATTGTTGTCACCGTCAGCAATATCGGTGGGAGTGGAGTGTTGACCGGATACGTGTTTACCGGTGTTAACTACCCCCCTCTTAAAATAAAGGCGTCCTCGGCTTCTTTGATGACTTTATTCAATGTCACCAAGCTAGTTCGTCTTCGTTTCACTAAGATTGCTCCAGCTACAGAGATGACAAATAGGAGCAAGAGAAGTGCGCCCCCTGATTGTAATGAACGCGCGTTAACAAGATCATGCAACCTCCCTATGTGCCTAATGTTCCTCATATTTACTTTCTGTAAGTATGGTAACGATAGTAAATTAATGTGTTCGGTGAAATTTACATATTGTGCGCGTCCAGCTTCGGGATGCGATCGAATAGTTTTAGCCCAGTTGACATAGGTCGTAGTGTTTACCATAATCTCTGAATCAAATGTTACAAGGAAAGCTCCCTTCGTTAATTTCGTCAAGTTCTGGGATTGTATAGACGCTGGTTGATCGTTGATTACCAGGATGCCATTATCAACTTCCTCAATAGCGGGAACGTTATCGGCGGATTTTGACTTACATTTTGCGGAGTGTTGGTTAAGTAGTTGTAGTGTACAGGGGCTTTCCTTCAGAGGCTGACAAAAGTTTGCCGCTACAGCTTCCTTGCAGTTGTAGAGTGGAATGTATCTACCATTACATTCAGCAATAACGTCTGTTTCTAGAGAGATAATTTTTCCGTCATGGATCACTGGCAGCAACTTTACATTATTACAGAATCTGTCTATTTTTGGGAATTTAATAACAAAGTAAATGCAATTCGTAAGTATCTTGAAATATCTTAATTTTAGAAATGGACAATAAATCACTTATGCTAATATTTGCAGAGTGTTCAGCAGCTAACAACCCATTGATCTCCATATCATTTAGCAGGATAAGGTTGACGATATTTAACCTGCCCAGAGTGATTGACGTTAAAATGGTTTCCAATTCCATTATAACTGCTCTATTTCTGGCAGAGGCTATAGAAAAGAGATATCCCGTATCTATTTGAGTGCTTTTTGCATTTTGTAGTAATTTGCTTACCGTCACTGTCAATTCGTTTATTTTCTTTTGTGTAGCTGAATTTATCTTTATTTGTTGTTCGTTTGTTTCTAATAGGGCATTGGTTCTGGTCTCGAGCATTCTAAAGTCGTCGGAGTCTGGAGTCCCTGTTATGTATTTCAAGGCAGTCCCCAGAATATTTATACCTCTAGCGTACCGATGGTGTATTTTTATTGCGTCCAATAGTTGCAATATTTCATTAGCGTCGTTCTCTAATAGTCGTTTAATATGTGATTGTGGGAATTGGATCAGTAGTTCGTCTGTCTCCTCAGCTACTGCTTCGAATGTTGATAAATTAGTTCTATGAAGTAGAAAGTCATGCTGCTCATAAACAGCTACAGCTCCGGATGTAATTGGAATGTAATAAGAGTTGGTATAGTCGAGAACTCCCGCGTTAGCTCGAAAGTTTAACGAAAGCAGAATGATCCTAAGGGCGACAGAAGGGAGAGCGGTCAGTGTCTTAAATTACTTTTGTGCACTTTTCGGTCATCAATTATAACAAATGTCCCAAGATCCTTTTGGATTACTTTTTCGGTGTAAAGTTTTGAAAATTTGTTTCCTATTCTTTTATTAGTCTTCACATAAACTTTATCCCCTGGATTATACTGTCGTGTTTGTCTATTTTCATTATGTTTTTGTAAATCTTTCTGCTGAATACGTGTAAGTCTAGTTTTTATTTCCCTTATTAATTCGTCCGGTATTGAATGTATTACGTCTATTGGTTTTTTGTTCGTTACTGAATGAATTGTGCGGTTGTACTTAGCTGTGGCTAGCAGAATTAGCTCAATTGTGTTAGCGATACCAGTCTCAAGCTTCTGACAGCGGGCGATTTCCGTGAGGGTACTGTGGAATCTTTCTACCTGACCGTTCGTCGTACTATGGGCGGGTGGGGTGTTGTAGATTTCGACGCCAAAGTGATTTTTGAGTATAGATTTAATGGTTTCTGAATTCAAAGATCTCTCATTGTCACAGACCAACACCTTAGTATTTCTGTAAAAGTTGAGAAGTTCGTATATGGCTTCTTTAACATCAACTATGGCTCTAGATTTGATTGGAAATACTATTGCAAACTTTGAGAACTTGTCTATTGATGTTAGGAAATGTGTCTTATCGGTGGAATAAACGTCAACATGAAGGATTTCTCCCGAATATTCAGGTAAAGGAGTCGATCCTATTTATGGGTTTGGGGGATGCCGTTCGTATTTGGCCTCATGACATATCTTGCAATTAGAAATTATTTCCCTCAAAATTTGCCGTATTTCGGGGAAATAATAACTTTCAAGGACTTGTTCCTGGTTTTCGCGGAGTGACCAATGAGCTCGGTTATGTTCAATTTGAAGTATCTCGCGCAGGTCATCTTTTTTGAAGACATCTATTACCTGTTTGGTGGTAAGACGGAATTTGGCGGCCGGATATGCCGTGACCAGCTCATCTTGAATCTTTGCCAAGATGGGCAATTCACACTGCAAGCCGTTCACAACATTTGGGTTGACGCATTGTTTTATAGTTTTCATCAGTTACCCTACGTTATTGAACGATATTCGGTGCCTCATTCCAGATTTAAATATAATTTTCGAGTTAAGCGTTGTGGAATTTCCTTCTTCAAGGACTATTTGATTCTGAAAACAATTTATGGGGTTCTTTACAGTGGGGATTGTTTGAGACAGCGACTCTTCGCTATCGTAGCCATGCTTGCCGAGTCCATGTCGTGGTCTAATGCATTTATATGTTGTCGGGAGAGGGCGTCTGCGACGAAGTTTTCCTTACCAGGCTTGTAATGAAACTGCGGTGAAAACTCTTCAATAAAGGCACGCCATCTTTTCATTTTCGCGTTCGGATTTTTATCGGATAAAGCGAATGTGAGGGGTTGGTGGTCGGTGTAAATATTCAAATTCTTTACGCCATACAAATAGTTACGCAGCTTTTGTAGAGCCCATACTATTGCCAGCAGTTCTCTCTCATTGGTAGCGTAGTTCTCTTCGGTTGAAGAGAGGGTCCTGGAAATCATCGTGATAGGTCTTCGATTCTGTGACAGAACGGCGCCTATAGCATAAGAAGAGGCATTTGTAGTCAGATCAAATGTTTGCTTGTACTCAGGATAAAGAAGCAATACGTCTTCTGATGCAAGGATTTTCTTAATCTTATTAAATGCTTTAAGTGCTTCTTCATCAAGAGTAATTTGAATTTTCTTCGACTGATTAACGCCTATATTTCCGTTTTCCCCCCTTAGGTACTTCGTTAGAGGTCTCGCAATCGAGGCATATTCCTTTATAAACCGTCGATAATATCCCTCTAATCCTAGGAATGAACGCAAAGCTCTTAACGATTTTGGGATAGAAAATTCTAAAATGTCTTTGACTTTGTCGGGACATGTTTTGATTCCCTCCTTTGATACGGTAAAGCCTAGAAATTCAACACTTGCCTGAAAGAACTTGGATTTTTCAAGGGAAACGCGCATATTGGCATCGAAAAGTTTTGTCAGGATTTGCTCAATGTCCTTACTGTGTTGTTCGGCAGTTTGGGAGAAAATTATAACGTCGTCTATGTAAACATGGCACGTTTTCCCAATTTCTTCTCTAAGGACATCGTCAATCGCCCTCTGGAAAATGCTAGGGGCATTTTTCAGGCCAAAGGGGAGCCGACAAAACTCGTACTTTCCATTATTAACTGAGAAAGCCGTTTTCTCCCTATCCTTTTCCGCAAGTTTGATTTGGTGAAATCCTGATTTAAGATCTATTGTCGAGAAAAATTCAGCATTTCCCATGTTTGCCAAGATTACAGAGGTGTCCGGAATTGGGTATTTATCGTTTATTGTCTTAGTGTTTAGCTTTCTAAAGTCAATAACGAGTCGTGATCGCTTGTTGCCCCTTTCGTCTAAACCTTTCTTATCTACAACCCAAATTGGATTGTTATAAGGGGAGCGGGATGGTCTAATGCTTCCGTCACGCAACAGATCTGATATCTCCCTATTGATAAATTCCGCAGAAGCAATGGGGTACGGGTAACTTTTTGAGTAGACAGGTAAATCGGCCACGGTCCTTATTGTACCTACAATGTTGGTATTGTAGGGCAGTGCTTCATCTGGATCAGCGAAAACTTTAGTATGACGCTTTAGCAGTGTAGAGATATCAATATTGTCCTCGCTTGTTTTCGATTTACTTTCTGCTAACTTGTTAACGTCCGAACAGTAGTGGTACAAGAATTTTTCCTTTCCACCGTCATAACTCAACGTACCACTCTTCAGGTCAATACGACCATTTACCTCTTTTAGTAAGTCGAATCCTATAATGCCGTCAAAAGTTTCTAAACTGGGTAGGACAAAGAATTCAACATTCTTATTTAATATATTTATTGTACATTTTTTGTTTATTATATCGGTACCGTAAATGGATTTAACAGTGAAAGGGCTATTCACAGGTTTTATTCCCTTTAGAGCGTTAAGGTGTTTTACTTAGCTCTTTGCAGCACCGGTGTCGATTATAAATCCTATTCCTCTTCCCCCAAGCGTCCTTTCGACATAGGGCAAGAGGGACTTAGTCCTAATAAATTAACGTCGTCCTTCGGTTCGTCCGGGTCATACTCAGCACTCTTAAGTTCTGCGTCATGATAATAGCCATCATAGCCGGTATCACTCCAATATTCACTTTCTGGTTCATATTGGTCCTGGGTGAGATTGTTGATACGCTGAACTTTTTGTATTGGCAGCTGATCACTACCATGCTGCCTTTTCTCAGCTTTTTCTTTATTCAAGCCTGTTGACACGGGCTGTTGGCGATTGAATGTGCGGGCCGTATTTCCGTTATCTGGACGGTTTATCTTAGGGTAGGCTCCTTGATTACGGTACCTATCGGTATTACCACGGAGTTGCTGGGGTCTGTTCTGTCTGAGTCGGGAATATGATGGGTCTATGCCCATTGGTACTGGGGTTTGCTGAGTTAGAGTTTGTCCTCGTTGGTCTTGAGGTACTCTACGGTATTGGGGTGAATAATAATAAGGGTCTAAGTTATGGGGTGCCTGCCTGTTAAAGGTGCATGCAAATGTTGATCTGGCTTGATTCGCTTCCAGTTCCTGCGCTAGGGCAAGTGCTGACGGAAGATCAGCGGGTCTAGAGGAGAAGAGAACATCGCACAAAGGGCGGTTGAGTCCCGAGATGAACACTCGAAGGGCATCATCCCGATATTTCTTGTTAAGTGATCCTATCAGCGTGGTGTTCTCACCGTGGGTCATGATTGTTTTATTGACTATCAGAGTCAACTTTCTCTCCACTGCATCATAGAACTCCACCACTGATGATTTTCCTTGCCTAAGGGTCGACAATTCTTGTTCAATTAAATAAATTGGTCTTTTGTCTGCATAGGCAAAGTCTAGTCGAGAAATGATAGCGTGAAAATTTAAAACTGTATTAAAAGAGGATAAAACGCTATCTGCGGCTCCTACTACTTTATTTCGTATTATGCCTACCGCTTGGTAGTGCCTTGAGCTCCCCGGATACGCTTCGAACACCCTATAAGCAGTATGAGCTGCTTGTCTCCAAGACACATAACGGGTCGCTTCGCCTTTGAACTCCGGCAAGGTTTTCACAAGGTCCAAGGATTCGTCACATGGTATTCCGGGTTGAATAGTCACCGGTTCGTATTGGGTAACACGAACTGGTGTTTAGATTCTTGCTAACCTGTTTATCAGTTCGTCAACCCGAGACTGAAATTCCCGCCGGGAATCCTCGGTCGCAGCACGAATGGCAGTATTAAGAAGAGCTTCTAGAGTTTGTGCGTCCATATTTAATTTTTTCAGTAAAGTGCTAAGTGGATATAGGGATTTCCCTTTCTAACCGTTACCCACCTTTACAAATTTAATTTATTATTTAAGAATTACCAAAAAGGATAGTAAAAAAAAAAATTTTATTTATTTATTTTTTTTATTTTTTTTAACAAAGTTAGCTGCTAAATCACTCTACTCACATGAAATTTTCCACATCTCGCTAAGCTATGTCACTAAATAAGGTATGATAAGGCAGCAGCACGATGATTCCTGGGGTTGTGATCCAGCAGCAGGAAGACAGGATTACGATGATTAGGATGCTTTATTTCTTAGAGCATTGGCTCCACACTTTCTCCCACGGTTAGGTAGCGTTTAAATTTTTCAAAATAATATGTTTAATGCAATAAGAGTTTAATGAAATGGTTGCGGTTAAAATTTTTTAAAATAGAAAATTGTTCGTAGCTCTCACTATTTATGTAGTGTTAATTAAGTTAAATGTTTTTCCGCGACTGTCGGGTGGATTCGAACCACGGCCACACACAGGATTTGTCCTTTATAAGGATAACACAAGAACTGCACTATGGCCCCACGTTGGGCGCCAATTATTAAAACACTTGTTGAGTTTTAATCTTTTTTATTTCTCTTGTTTACACAAGAGCAGCCGTTTGTATCGGTCGAGTTATTAAAACTGATTTGCTTAATAAAATATTGCGACGACTACGCCTAAATACCGGACTCTTTGTTTTACCTGTCAGTTGCTGCACATGTTTTGCCGTGTGACTTGCAAAATGCAATTCGGCAATTTACCTCTTGCTTTTCCGCTGTAACGATGTTGTTGTTGTCACGCGCTACCTGGTCGACGCTTCGTCATCAGTATCGGTGGGAGAGTTGTTGTTACGCTATTTCCACACTCAAACCTGCCGACGCACCGTCAGCAATATCGGTGGGAGTGGAGTGTTGACCGGATACGTGTTTACCGGTGTTAACTTATATATGTATGTAGCGTTGCACAAACGGTCAATATAAAAGAACAGAAAGAAATTAAACCCGTTTAATAAAAACGGTTTGTAAAAATTCTAAATCGGCGGCAAATTTAAGTACCGGTAGAAACCAATACGGTACATAATATATATGTATATATATGTATATATATAGTATATATATATATATATTTATTTTAATAAATTTAACTAAATAAATTATTATTCCTTGCTTTTTTTAAATTTACCTTCGTGTATACAATACACACAAACCACAAAGAAAAAAAAATTCAAGACAAAAGTTATTTTCAAATTATTCTGGCAATACCGCTCCAGTTCATTAACTGTGAGAGGGATACTTGCAAGTTATACGAACAATACCTGTGAGAGGAATTGCTTCTAAAAAGTAAGCAAAGAAGAATATAGCATAAAAGAGAATAAGTACAAACATACATATATATATATCCTCAAGCGGATTGAACATAAGGAACATAGAGTAAATTTATTTATACATATACATATATATGTGAGCATATTTCCAAACGCGAATACATAAACGCGAATTATATAGATTGCGTATATTTTCAAACGTTTGTATACCTATAAACATAGGATACAACACAAATTAAGAATATACGAGTACATAAACGGTGCGGTGAACCAAAACAACTTTGGGTAAACAAAGTAAATATTTTACATGCTAATTACCTTTGTACATACATACATATATTGAATCCAATTTGGCGAATTCCTAGCATTTATCTTGTTCCTTGTCACACAAGAACAAGCATAATTGCACATATTTTATTTAACGCATACTATATGCACATAAAATCAACACGTATGTATGTACAAAGGAAATTGACTTAGTTTCAGTGCGCACTGATACAAGGGCATAGGACAAAAACAAAAAAAAAAATAATAATAATTTTTCGAAAATAAAAAAGGTTCGACAAACGAGATAAATACAAGCGATAAACGCATTATTATATTCTTTGCGGAAATAAAAGCTTTTATTTTTGAAAAGAGCGTTCGGTAACATATATATTTTACTCATCCAATTTTACGCAAATAACAACTCTTATTTATTAAAAAGAGTTTTCGGTAATATCTCTATTAAAAGAAATTTTC
Organism: Bactrocera tryoni; assembly: GCF_016617805.1. Taxonomy (NCBI): domain Eukaryota; kingdom Metazoa; phylum Arthropoda; class Insecta; order Diptera; family Tephritidae; genus Bactrocera; species Bactrocera tryoni. The sequence goes on from NW_024395977.1 coordinate 16,518,011, forward strand.
TGAATGAGCATTGATTCAAAAGAATCTGAAGCAGAATTCTTAAGAATTCCAAAACTGAATACTGATGACAAAAGTCCGTGTACACCTGCAGAAGCTACACGCTCTAAGCAAGGTGCTACAAAGCAAAAAAGGGGGAGGGACATTTCTTATATTAAATTCATTTCTGAGAGCGACAGCTTGATTAAATACTGCACTCGATTTGCTTCTTCACCGATTCAGGACAACTCTCAATCGGTACTAGAAATAAAAAATAAATCTATTGACAATTTTTGGACACGCCACCAAGCTGCATACGACGCAATAGTAGAAACTGATGATTCAGATCTACCTGACAATTTTAAATCTTCGGCTTACGCCAAATAGGAAAATTGCTTAGACCAGTATGAAGACACAAAAGCAATGATATCAGATCAATTAAAACTTATAAAGTCAATTACACCTACTCCCCACAGTAGAGTAGAGTTACCACAATTGCAAGCCCTAGAAGCAAGTTCAGGCATTCATCTCAAAGTGCCAGCGTGTGATACGGAAATATTTCATGGAGGTTATGAACAATGGCCGTCCTTCCGGGACATGTTGACAACCGTGTACATAAACCTTCCAAAATTATCACAAGCGCAAAAATTGTATACTAAAGGTCAAGCAGGCGTAATAGTCAAGCAGTTCGCATTGAATGACGACAATTTTAATTTAGCTTGGGAAGCTTTAAGACAAAGATATGAAAATGAGAGAATATTAGTTGACAAGCAAGTAACGATACTCATGAACTTGCCTAAAATTCGAAGAGAAACCAGTGAGGAATTCATCAAACTAGAATCCACTGTGTCAAATTGTTTGTCGGTTCTATCGACACAAAATATCCCCACTCACAATTGGGATCCTATTCTGGTAAACATATGTACCGCCGCATTACCAGAAAAATCATTACTTTTGTGGGAGCAATCGCTCTCATCAAGAAGAAAATGCCCAACGTGGAAGCAGATGAAAGATTTCTTAACTACCCAATACGAAATTGCGGAAAGGGTAGACAAAAAAGTAGTCAGAACTAAAAACGTTCAACAAGACCTAAATCGAAGCTTCAATAGACCCCAAGCCGTAAGCAACGATCATTTAAACAGGAGCTTTTTCAAAACACAAGCGTTCACTTCTGAACAAAATAAATTCACGTCATGCGAACTAAGTACAGGAGGGCATAAGCTAAAAGCTTGCGAAAAATTTAAAAAATTGAATGTGAATGAAAGGTACAACTTTGTCAGGTCAAAAAGACTCTGCACAAACTGCTTGTCCCACTCACCTGCGAAAGCAAATTTAATTGCGTATATTGCCACAAAAGGCATCATTCTATGTTACATCTCAATGACTCTCCCAACACACCTCATAGCAGCGCTTTTCCAAAAAAAGCCACGGGTTTAGTTGCAAGAGCAACTCCCGAAACAAAAACTCAAGAAAATTACCAAGAGACACCATGTTGTTCAAAGGCATTAAAAACTCAAACGCTACACAGCGAAAATCATAGTAGAGTACTACTACCCACAGCAGTTGTCTCCATCGAACACCGAGGAGAACTGTTCAAACTAAAAGCCCTAATAGACGAAGGATCGCAACGATCATTCATGGCGTCTAGGGCACAAAATAGGCTAAAACTGCCAACAAAACATGCAAACTATAAAATTACGAGAATGGGCGGACGAGTAGTACAAAACTCAAATAAAATCTGCCCCATTACCCCAATTTCCCCCCAAGCAGATAAGCGCATTCAAGCGAATGCTATTGTCCTACCGCAACTAACAAACATGCTCCCAAGCTATCAAATAAATAGCAAGCATTGGGACAAAATTTCACACTTGACTCTAGCAGACCCCCACTGCAACACCCCAGCTCAAATAGACATCCTAATAGGCAGCGACCTTATACCGCAAATCATATTAGAAGGTGTTAAAAAAATTTCGAAAACACTAGGTACTGGCGCAAAATACCATTTTCGGATGGGTCCTATGTGGACTAGTTGCGGAACCAGTCACAGCCATGACAACTCAAGTTGAGGAAATCTCAAACGAGTACCTCAATTCACAATTGAGAAAATTTTGGAAGGTAGAAGAACTCCCCCATTTCAATGACAACACCTGAAGATCAGTATTGTGAAGACTTTTACAAAGCCACAACTACTCGATCAGTTAATGGTCGGTATGTCGTACGACTACCACTAAAACAACAATTCCCAGACACACTCGCCTTAAGTCTCTCTCGTACCTCTGCAATACAGCAGTTTCTAAGTATGTAGAAAAACCTACTTAGAAAAGGGAGCTTAAACAATAAAACACCATTATGATGGTGTCGTGGAAGAATGCCTCCATTTAGACCACATGGCGGAAGTAAGCGCATACGAAAAAATCATAAAAGGCAAATATTACTAATTTTACTTGCCGCATCATGCAGTAGTAAAGCCTGACAAAAAACAACAAAGGTTAGAGTTGTGTTCAATGCCTCAAGATCCGCTAGCTCGGGGAATTCCTTAAATGATATCCTATGGGTCCCGTTACCACACTCCAACCAGATTTAATGCTCCTCATATTAAATTGACGTATATACAAATACGTATTCAATGGGGATGTCGAAAAGATGTATCGCCAAATACTCGTACATAAAGATTACCTAGATTTTCAGCGGATTATTTTCCGAAAATCTGCCAATAGTCCACTACGCGACTTTAAATTGAAAACAGTTACATTTGGCGTAAATTGCCATTCGTATACTACACGAACCGGCAGAAGACACAAAGTCAGAATTTCCTCTGGCAACACAAGTCTTAAAAACGCAAACGTATGTAGACGATATCCTGTCTGGAAGCCACAGTCTTCTACAAGCATATGAGTCCTTATCACAGGAAATAAATGCCCTCAACACCGCAGGGTTTCCATTAAGAAAGATAACAGCTAATCACCCAAATATTTTAAAAAATATTCCAAAAGACCATTTGTTGGATACTAATTTCTTTATATTCGAAAAGGAAAGTACAACAAAAACACTAGGCATCCAATGGAATGTGATATCTGACAAGTTTTCATATACTACAGAGTCAATATCCGCATTATCCGCCGTAACAAAGAGACAAATTTTATCCTCGGTGGCAAAACTGTTCGACCCCGCAGGATGGCTTTCGCCAATTATGATACAATCGAAAATTCTGATACGAGAATTATGGCTAGATGGAACCGACTGAGACGGACAAGCGAAACCTCTTCGCTTAGAAAAATGGTCCCAGTTCGCTAATATGTAATTTGAACGACATCTCGAAGATACAAATTCCACGGTGGGTAAACTATTCCCCCGAATACAAAGTGGATCTACACGGCTTCTGCCACGCCTCTGAAAAAGCATATTGTGCCACTATATATGTGCGTTTAAAAAGCAATGTCGCAACTACAAGCCACCTACTATCGGCAAATGCCAAAGTTGCGCCTCTAAAAACGCTAAGTCTCCCACAACTTGAACTCTGTGGCGCTCTGCTACTAGCAAAACTAGCTTCAATGGTGCAGACCCACTTAAACATGGCGAAATACAAATTATATTTATGGTCCGAATCCGAGATAGTTCTAGCCTGGTTAGAAAAACAACCACATGCGTGGAAAACATATATTTCTAACAGAACGTCTCCAATACTTGATCTAGTAGGATTAGCCACTTGGCGACACGTAGCCAGTGCTGATAATTCTGCTGATCTAGGTACAAGAGGATGCAAACCTCTGCATCTCGCCACCTCCACCCTCTCGTGGAATGGCCCCCGATGGTTAACAGAATCTCCCGATTCTTGGCCACAATCGCCCATGCGCAACATACTTGTCACAGAAAGTCGAAAAATCGACACTTATCATGCAACACTGGATGACACTGTCATCCTTGAACCATTTTCATCGTTCCCCCGAGCTCTCCGGGTAGTCGCCTATATGCTCAAGTTTTTAGAGCGACTTAAACTTAAAGTTAAAGGAGCAAGTTCTCACCATTGCGATGCATTGACGCACCAAAACTTACAAAAAGCAAAGGTCGTTCTTATCGCATCAACCCAAACGCGCTACTTCAGCCGCGATATAGCATTACTAAGAGAATCGAAGCCTATTGATAAAAAGAGCTCACTCTTAGTTCTTAACCTATTTCTAGACACGAAGGGTCTACTTCGTGCGAATGGCCGGCTTGATAATTCAAGCCTAACGTATAATGAACGCCACCCTATAATCATACCACAGAGGTGCCCGTTTGCCCTGTTATTTATTAGATATATTCACATTCTAATGCTAACATATGGTCCGCCAAGAGCTGTATATACCCCGATTGAAGCCCCAAATAAAGAAGTGCATTTTCATTTGCAAAATCTGCACTATGCATTAGCAGAAAATGCGATCGCACATTATGGCAGCTCTTCCACCTGAACGCTGCAATTTTGCTCTGCCTTTCACCACTACCGGTGTAGATTTTCTGGGCCTTTTCAGATAATGGCGTCCATGCTAAGGTCTCCTACCCTCATGAAAAGCTATGTGGCTGTTTTTGTCTGTTTCACGACAAAAGCAGTACACCTTGAGCTATTGACGAATCTGACGACGGAGGCTTTTCTTGCGGCTTTTGCTCGTTTTGTCGGACGACGAAGCTTTCCGTCAAAAATCATGAGCTATAATGGTAAAACAAAACCGAAAATATCGTAACCGTAACTAATAAACAAAGAAACCAAAAGAAATAATAGCAAAATCATCAACTGGTAATAAACACCAACAAAATACAAAAACAAAACAAGGTCTATCCATATGACGACTCAATCGTGCCACATTACGTGGCACCACCAGCCATATGATTGTATACACATTAGAGTGATTGAAAAAAAAAATTTTTTTTTCGTTTGGTACTCGAAAAAATAGGTTCCTAAACACCTCTAAGAAAGCCTCTCCAAACAAGAGTTTTTAATTGTAACGGGAAGGTCCTCCTACATACAGTTTTCCTTTATTTCTTATTATCTGATAGAAAAATTTATATCTCGCTTCCAACTACTTCAAAAAGTATCTTGTTCCTTAGATTTTGTAGGTAATTGAATGCTCTACAAAGACGGTTCATTATGATTTTTTTCGTAAACCCAAACGTTTAAAAGATATTAACAGTTAAAATTTGATTATTTTTGGGAAAATTTTTTATTTCTTATGAATTTTATAACTCAATGAAAAAAAAATATTATGAATGATGAGACTCACAGTTTTGTAGGAAATTTACTGCTCTATAAAAATGGTCTCATATGATTTTTCGATTAAGTGAAGCGTTTACGAGATATTCATCGTCAAACATCAATGCGTATTAAGGTGGATCAAAAAAAATATTTTTTTTTTTTCGTCTTCTTCTTCTTAATTGGCGTAGAAACCGCCTACGCGATTATAGCCGAGTTAACAACATCACGCCAGTCGTTTCTTCTTTTCGCTACGTGGCGCCAATTGGATATTCTAAGCGAAGCCAGGTCCTTCTCCACCCGGTCTTTCTAACGGAGTGGAGGTCTCCCTCTTCCTCTGCTTCCCCCGGCGGTTACTGCGTCGAATACTTTCTGAGCTGGAATGTTTTCATCCATCCGGACAACATGATCTAGCCAGCGTAGCCGCTGTCTCTTAAATTGGCTTAACTATAAGTATGACAATGTCGTCGTATATCTCGTACAGCTCATCGTTCCATCGAATGCGATATTCGCCGTGGCCAATGCGCAAAGGACCATAAATCTTTCGCAGAATTTTTCTCTCGAAAACTCGTAACGTCGACTCATCGGTTGCTGTCATCGCCCAAGCCTCTTCACCATATAGCAGGACGGGAATTATGAGCGACTTATAGAGTTTAGCTTTTGTTCGTCGAGAGAGGACTTTACTTTTCAATTGCCTACTCAGTCCGAAGTTTTTTTTCGTCTGGTACTTTGAAAAATAGGTTCCTAGACACCTCTAGCCTCTCCAAAAACCTATTCATAATATTTTTTTTCATTGAGTTATAAAATTCATAAGAAATAAAAAAATTTCGGAGGCGCCATCCTAGGCCGCAAGCCCGCCGTACGGCAGGCCTCAGCAACGTTGTAGCAACTCTACAACAACTACAGAGGCTACTAGGCTAAATACTTGCCTAAGAGGGCCAGGATGTAAAAATGACCATCCTCTCCCGACCTCCGCACATACACCACACTATCACACCACATCAACTCAACCTCACAACACTGACACGCACTTTCACCATCTGCGCTTACAACCCACATTCCGCGCTACTCACGAGAGCACCACACATCGACACCCCCATACACGTACACCAACCAACCACATCACACCATCCGATCCCACATATCAAAGGAAAAAACAATAGCGACTTGTACACCTGTGCGGTAATTTCGTTTTTTTGGCCTCTTCGATCGGTGCGCATTTTTTTCGCAAATTCTTCACTCCACGTTCGACCGGAATGATACTTTATATACATTATATATAAAATTTAAACGTTTTAAATCTTTTTTAATAAACCCCATTGGGGCATTCCTCATTGTTCAAACCTACGCGTGTGCATATACACTAACGTTTATTTCTTTCAGGAAACTAGTGGTGGTATAAAAGGTGAGTGCGGAGAAGATACCCTTTTTGACACAAGTTTAGAACCTTTTCTAATCGAATTAGCGCTTTTTCGTCGGTTGCAGGAATTATAACGTCATCGATGTAAGAGAGAGCATTTGAAAAATCTCGAAATGTAGCATTTACCTTAATTACCTCAGAAAAACCCCAGGAGAGTTGCATAATCCAAATGGAACCCAGAGAAATTGATATTGACCGTTATATGTTAAAAGTGACGTATATTTGCGACTCGCATCAGACACGCCAACGTGGAAGAACCCGTTTGTTAGATCAATCGTGCTAAATATCTTGGAGCCTTGTAGTCGATCGAGTTGCTCTTCAATTAAGGGTCCTTAATAACACTTTGTTTAATAATATCCAACGATTACCCTCGTCCCGCCCAACCGACGCGAAGAGCGCAGTCCGCAAACGAGCGGAATTAGCCGAGTCATAAAAGGCAAGAGAGTTTTAAGGGGTATTCTCATGTAATCACTCCGAAAAATCGATTTCGGTTTTTTTATATTTTGACAGTAAAATCTATTGAAAACATGCTGCGAAAAATTCAGACCGAAATTCATAGTATTTGATAAGTTACAGCTCATAGTCGCCGACGTGTCGTAAGCGACTGTCTACCAAGCGCCATGACAAGTCTGCAGCTGCTACGTTTCTAAACGCATTTTTCTCGAATCATCATTTTCTGAAACTGTCATGGTCCTAAAAAAAAAGTATTCAACCGATTGCTTTAAAATTAACATATGTATGTATGTTCTTCTACTCATTTATAGTTATCGTCCCTACCAGAATTGTTTATTTTCGAAAAAAAAAATTTTAAACGATTTTTAACGACTGCTTTGATTTAAAAAAAAATATATAATATATTAAAAATGTAAAAAACGAAAAAAAAAATTATTTCTGCATTTTAAAATACAAATAAAAATGTATTAAAAAATTAAAATGATTGAATTTTGTTGTCGCATAAAAGAATTGTCCTAAGAAGTACTAAAATGTATGCGTTCACATGAGAGTACCCCCTTAAGTGTTGTGAACTTAAGCTGCTCAGCTACCGAAACAAAAATTTCAGCAGCCAAAATTAAGAATTAGATTAAAGTAAGTTTACTATTTTTAAATTAATGGTAAAGAGTGAGTCTGCTAGATGAAATGTGCTGGAATGACAATTGAAATCGTGACATATACGGCGGAATGACTAACCCATACATGAGTTTTGCAAGAAATATTATACCTAGCATCTACCTACGACTATCGAGTGTAGAGAGATTTATAAGTTTTAAACGGTTAGTGTAAGGGGGAAGATTTAAACTGTAATCCCAATGCTAATCATTTAAGGCGAAACGTAAAAATTGTTTTTGAATGGACTTTAACTTCTCTGAATTGACTTGGTAACTAGGGTTCCAAGCCACAGAAGTATACTCTAATATAGGCCTCACCAAAGATGTAAAAATAATTTTTGCGGTAAGCGGATCTCTAAATTCTTTAGGTTAACGTTTAACAAAACTAAGAGCGCCTTTCGCTTTAGAAACCGTGGAAGATGCGTGAAGATTAAAATTGAGTTTGGGGTTCATAGTTTCTCTCAGATCAACAAAACTGCATACTTGCTCAACCTAAAGTTTGGTATTGCGTATGAAGTAGGGTCTACAGATCTACGTGAAAAGCACACCGTTTTACATTTTCTAAGGTTCAATGGCATGTCATTTCTAACACACCAAGAAACTAGGTTGCTTAAGTCTGTTTGCAACTGACATCTTTCGCTTTTTGAAGTATGTATAAGATTTAAAAATTTTTACATCGTCAGCATATAATGAAACTCTTAAATAATTAACAACAGATGATATGCCATTAATAAATAACAAGAACAGAATTGGACCAAGATGGCTACATTGAGGAACGCCTGAAAGAACATTGATTATGTCGGAAAAAGTTTAATATGACTTATTGAATTCTATTACTAACATAAGAAGCAACCCATTTTAGAAATATTAGTTGGAAACCAAGAAGATCAAGTTTATTCGAAAGAATTGAATAGTTTACTTTATCAAAAGCTTTACTAAAATCTTTGTATGGAACTTCAGTATTCTTATTCTCCCTAAAGCCCGTTGATACATGTTATAAAAATTCAAGGAAATTAGTTATTGTAGATTTCCCTTTACGAAAACCATGCTGAGAACAAGAAATTAGTGGAGAGATCCGGAAGGTTATGTCGTCTGTTATAATTGCTTCAAAGAGTTTAGGCATTGCTGACAACTTTGATATTTCCCTATAGTTTTCAATAGATGACCTAAATCCACTCTTATGTAAAGGAATGGTAAATAACTTTTTCCATTTAGATGTAAATAAGCCTTGCTTCAAAGATAAATTAAATAGTTTTGTTAGGGGTTGGTATATATTTGGCACATTCTTTAAGAAATCATCAGGGAATCACAGCTAGGCCATAATTAAAAGATTGTTATTTTTTACTTTATTTATGTAGATAATTATTATAACATATTTTGTTAAGTTCAGCAAATTGTCGACGCAATTTAGAATATTTTGAATAGTCAGCAACTAAACCAGTTTTTTTAAGTTTAAAAGCACGAGATTTTCTATATTTTTATTTTACATAACTCTTTCGAAAACCATAAAATAGGACTCATTCTTTTCATTGAAATGGGAAGCACTAAACTAAATTAATCTTTTTAAATTAATCTTCTTAAAACTAGCTTTCGCAAAGTTGAACCGAGAACCAAGGTCTTGTGTATTATTATGAGCAAAGTTGGCTATGATTTCGATGTTAATTTCCAAAGCAGGATGATACGAGTCCTCGTGCCGAACCAAAGGATCACATCGGACAGCAGAGAACATTGAAGCGTTATCAACGTAAACCAGATCTAAGAACTTATCAAACTTGTTTGAAATTAAACTAATTTGGTTAAGACCCAACTCCAACATTTCATTTAAGAACTCGTTAAAACATAGGCGAGTACTAACAAGAATGATGTAATAATCAATAGATTTCCAGGATACACACGGTAATGGGTCGATAGTCTATACACAGCCTGGGCCATCCCGTTTTTTCACCAACACTACTGGCCTGCAGAATTCAGACTGAAGTTTCAACAATTCCGTCTTCAAGCCATTGTTCACTTTGCGTATCAATTATCTGCTTTTCTCTTTTAACACTATTGTCAATTTTACATTTGTTGTTTTAGTTTTATTAGGCGTATATAGTTCAATTAAATCAAAAACTTTTCTTCACATTTATCAATTTTAATTAGCTCATGTTTATCAAATGTATCACACGCATTTATTTTTTGTACAAAAATACCACTTGAATTAATTCGCTCCTCATCTTGAGAGTATAATTCTTCATCTATAATAATATTAACGTCTATGCAAGTGCTTCCCAGACTTATTTTTGCCATGGCCCGGTCCTTTCGTGACCCACTTAATAACATTAAACTCAAGACGGTTACATGGGATTAAATAATACACGTTTAATAATAGTGAGAGAAATGTTTTATTAATATTAAATTATAATATTTTGGTGTCTTTTTTTTACCTAATTTTTCACGATTTTGCAAAACAATTAAAATTTTTACAATTTTTCTGAAAAAATGGTTCATATGATACAAGATCACGCATATGTGACTCAGAGAATGCGTTTTTACATTCTCTGTGTGACTTTGTATATTTTTCTTCAAAGCATTTCTCTTTATCCGCTAGCGAATATTACGATGCATCGATCGATCGATAGTAGGAATTATTTTGAAAACAAGGCGGGAATGTTGCAGCCCGGTATTTTATTTTGATGGCCCGGTACCGGGCATTTGGGAAACGCTGGTCTATGCTGTTTGATGGTACGACGTGAAAATTTAAATTTAAAATGTTATAGTCTATTTCTACTCTTTTTTCAAAACCCACTAAATAAAAGTTTGATTCTGTATCATCTATAACACTTCTTTTCTGCCATTCCTACTTCTTTTATCATTGTTTGATTTGTATCATCAAACATTGACCTTAAAAAATAATCTTTAAGATATTGTTTTAAACTCAATGAAGATTTTATCAAACCTTACCAATGGTGGGGAAAACTAAAGATCTTTGTTTGAGTGAGAATATATTCATTCTAATTTTTATTTAGTATTTTCATTACTTATGTATATACCATTTTAGAAAACTATCTTAAATAACTAAATATATGTGTGTATGTTTATATGTATTGCAGCATATTGTTTATGCTGCTTGAAATGGGCTTGTTGTCAAGTGTACAATTTAATATATGTGTGTGTGTTTAATGTTATCTCATCTGTAAATTTATGGCTTGTGTCCCCATGCACTTTTATTGTTATTGGATGCGCATTGCAAGTAAATGCATGTGGCTCTTTATATACATACATATGTATGTATGTATGCATGTTTGAAAATATATATTTATTTTTAATAGTATTTCGGCTTTGCTGATAAGTAAGCATTTTCAATGATATTTGAACATATTGCCGAGGGAAAGAAATGATTATTTAAAAAAATTAGTGGACTGTATATGTATATGTATGTATATGATACTTAAACTTAACTTTCTTAAATTTAGTCCTCCTTTAGTGTTTGTAATATCGATGCTTCCATTCCTTGACTTTTGTGCCCAATATTGCTGCAGTTGTTGGTCTGCATTTACTTCGTCTATCACCGATCCTACGTTGAGGAAAGGACCTCTTTGTTTGTAGTTGCAGAATCATTCGAGTCACCTTCCGCTTGGTTCTGCATTTTAGCAGTTTGGCGAACTATAACTGTTGGTTTTTTTCATAATTTACGAAATCTTTTCCTTTTTTGGTAAAATTAGGATTTGGCTCAACTAAAACAACATTGCGCTTTTTCGGCAATTGTGTTGGTTTGTACAAAACTTTAACTTCTTCTTCCTTCTCATACGCTTCAGAATCATCTTCCAAAATGTGGTCGATTACTTCAGCTTCGTCCTTATTTTCAAGCGATTTAAGTTGGACTTCACTTTCTCACATTTCTCCAAAATGTGAGCCTGCCGGAAGAGATAAATGCCGAGGTACCAATTCAGTTGGTTTTGCTTTAGTTATTTAAGGATTATGAAGTTCTTTAAGTGACTCTTCTCCAACTTCATTTTCTTTTTTGTCTTCCTCTATTTCATCTGCTGTTTCTTCTTCAGCAGAAGAAAAATATATACAATATAGGTAAAAGATTAGCACTATTGTACATTTTTTTAAGTCCGAGTCAAATCGGTAAGAAATTTCTGGTTCTTCTTCTATAGTCAAATCGTCTAACAGCACATCACGCTGAAGAGAACTATAAGTTATTTCGGGCTCTCCTGCTTGTAATCTCGCTTTACAAAGTTTGAGAGTCTTCTCAAAATACGCCGTCGTTATTTCAAAGTATAATTTTTCAATTTCAAGAGAAATTTTAGTAAAGTGTTTTGTGTGAAAATTGTGCAATTGATGAAACATAAATTTCAAAAGTTTAATGTTATCACTTTTTATTGTAATGATTTTGTGGAGATCATGAATATGTGGATTATATGATTAAAATAAAGTGTATTTGATTTTATTCGGCCATTTGTCAGGTCATTCCGCAATCACATTATTGGAAAAGTGTTGGACGTGTGCAACACCCTTCGGATTTTTCGTATTTGTGTAACAGCTAGTATTCTCCAAAGAATTCGTTGGAGGTATATTGATTTAGTCGCCTAGTTGACCTTGCTGTGCTTCGACTCACAGCCGCTGAATATTTCTTGGATGGCAGTTAGATCACTGCGTTTAGTCTCTGCTAAAACGGCTTATGTTTTTTTTTTTTTTTTTTATTTTGTTTATACATTGCAACTAGTTCAAATAAAAGAAAAGATTAACAACAAACTTGAATATGACTTCAACATATAATTACAAAATCACAAAACTACTATGACAGTATTGGCTAATTTGAAAGATCGCTGGGTTGGAGGTGTTTGAGTCGTCTTGGTGGTCCATCTCTATCTAAGTTAACATAGCTACTTTTTCGTTACAATGCTGTAGCAATCTTACACTATGTGCTGTTGCAATTTTTAATATTTCTGCGTTAACCGAGTTTGCTCCTAGATCAGGCTCTATATCAGCACATCTACAATACCAAGGCGCTTTGACAATTAGTCTTAGTACTTTGTTTTGAAATTGTTGGATGACTTTCTTATTGTTTGCGTTAGTACATCCCCAGAGTTATGGTGCACAACTCCATATCGGTCGGAGTATTTGCTTATAGATAAGTAACTTATTTTCGAAGGATAACACTGATTTGTTACCGATTAACCAATTGTAATTTTTGAGTCGCATGTCCAGCTCCTTACGTTTGTTTTTTACGTGAACTTTCCACCGTAGCTTAGTAAATTGGTAAGTGCTGTATCTTGTTGTATGTGAAAACAATGTGTTCAGACTTAGCTTCATTCAGTTTTATCTGCCATTTATTTGCCCATTGTACGACTTTATTTACAGCTTTTTGGAGATTAGTAGTGGACTCGTGTTCACTTCTACCAACAGCAAGCAACGCGGTATCATTTGCAAATGTGGCTGTTGTATAATTGCAGTCTATTGGCAGGTCGTGCGTGAATAGTATATAAAGAAGAGGGCCCAACACACTACCTTGTGGAACTCCTGCTTTTATTTCCCTAAGAATAGAATATTTGTCTCCTTGTTTAACGCGAAAGTAGCGATCTGATAAGTACGATTTTATGATGTCATAATGCTGTTTCGGTAAAATCAGTTTCAGTTTCGAAAGCAGTCCTTTGTGACAAACTTTATCGAACGCTTTTGCAACATCCAAAAACACTGCAGAACAGAACTTTTTTTCCTCAAAGGCTTTTTCAATAATGTGCGTAATCCTATGGATTTGAACAATCGTAGAATGGTTGGCTCGAAACCCAAACTGATGCGCTGGAATTATGGTCTTTCGTTCAATGATTTTATTGGTACGTTTTATGAGAATTTTCTCAAAAAGCTTCGATATTATCGGTAGAAGTGATATGGGTCTGTAAGAAGATACATCATATCCTGGTTTCCCTGGCTTTGGAATCATGATAATTTCAGCAATTTTCCAATAAGTTGGCACGTATTTAAGATGAAAAGCCGCGTTAATAATGTTGGTAATTTTTACTATGCTTATTTGAGGAAGCTGTTTTAGGACCTCGGCAGTAATCAGGTCATAAACGGGGGATTTTTTGTTTTTCTGATTTTTGATTTTCCTCCCTTAGCTCACTGCTTGTGCAACTTGAGATTTCTTCGCTTTCTTGACTGGAAGCAGTAGGATAATCTACGTGTGTTTCATATGGGGAGAATATTTTGGCTAAATAATCCGAAAATACTTCTGCTTTTTTAAATCGTCTCTGGCCCAGCTATCAGCACTTATTTTAAGAGGACATACTTGAGTTTCTGGTGTTTGTAGTCTTTTTACAGCTTTTCCAAAGAGAGTAGTCAGAATTTTTCCATTGCTTAGGGACCGAAGATATTTTGCGAAACTATCATTTTTAAACTTCTTAATTTTCCGATTAAGATCTTTAGAGACTTTATTTAAAATAGATTTATCAACTGGACAACGAGTTTGATGCCACTTACGTCGTAGCTTTCTCTTTAATTTAATTATTTCTCTTATATCATTAGGATATTGAGAGTTTACAGCAATTTTCTTTAATTCCGGTGTACTTTTCCAAGCTGCGTGTTGTATACTTGTTGTAAAGTGTAAAATTTCAGATTCTAACTGGCCAGTATTTAACATAGAGTCATATTTACTTTCGTAACATTCCATGATCGTTCTAAAGTATTCCCAATCTGTTCGTTTATTATACAAGGCCGCTGCTTTTTCTTTAAAGATGATGGTTTCGCTATAGCTTAAATAGATTGGAGAATGATCCGAATTAAGGTCATAACCCTGATTGACCGACAAATAGTTCCGGGATATTTTGCCGACAATGAAAAAATCTATCAGGTCTGGAATCTTTTGATTATCTGTTGGCCAATATGATGGTAAGTTCGTCGAGAAAGCGTAACTTCCGGTTGACTGCAGTGCTTTATAGAGTTCTCTCCCCTTTGTAGTCGTAAGCCTTGAACCCCAGTGCGTGTTCTTTGCGTTGAAATCTCCACCCATTATGAATCTATACCTGTGTCTGTTTATTAAGTGTTGGTACTCTTCAAATTCGATTAGATGCCTTGGGGGACTGTACACAGAGGTAAGTGAGAGTGGACTCTTAACTCCGTAAATAGTCACTGTTGTAGCTTGAAACTTATCAGTTGAAAGTTTTTCTTCCTCAAAATGTTTGATCGTATTTTTGATTAGTATTGTGCTTCCGCCACGGGCGCAATTGCTAGGATGAAAACGGCTTATGTGATGGGTTAAATATGCGGGAATATACACCCATTTTAGAACTAATATTTTTATGTTGTTTATATGCGGGAATATACACGGGTCTTACTATTATTTTCAAATTGGCTCGGACATAATTTCTGGTTTAGCCATCAAGTAAATGGGTATGCGGCAATCTCCGTTTTTGTCACTCAATAGAGTGCATAAAACCCTGACCTGAGTGTTGTCCGAGCACCTGATCTTTAGTAAACATAACCACAAGTTTCTATATTTATTCTCATTTAACCAAAAAGGAGTGAAAATAGTGAAGAAATTCGCTATATTTTGAAGTTTGTGCATAAAAAAGGGAAAATGCCACGAAAGTCACTAATGAAATTTGTGAAGTTTATGAAGACGAAATTTCGATTTATACTGATGGATTAATGTCTTTAGCGTAAAAATAGCAAAAAGTGGTCAACTAAAATGGTTCATATTTGTTTATTTATTTATTAGTATAAATATAACAAAAAAATAAGTTGAAGTTTGATTAAAAATACGAAAATACTTTTTCGACTACACAATGTAATCCATCAAAATAGCTTTAAAACTTGTAGCTAAAATATTACCACTACTAATAATGTTATGTAATTCTAGTGGAATGACAAAAAATTCCTCCGTCAAATAATTATACATAGTATTTGCACAATTGTTTTTCTTTATAACATGTGTTTTGCTATACACATATTTTCCTGTAACTACTTTATGGCTTAACATTTGAGAAATTCTTGCAGGTACCGTTATTTCAAATGAATTAAATCGCAACTTAAGTATCAAAGAATCATACGTGCAAAATTAACTATTTGTGTTCTGACCGGTAGCAAGTAAACATATCATTAGAAACTCTGAAATTAAAACTTTAAAGTAAGTACAGTTCATGAATAACGGTTTAGAATAATAAAAGTAAATTATTATAAAATATTAACAATGGTGTTACTAAGCGTGGTAGTCGTATAGGTTAGTACCAGTGAAACAGTAGCAAACGGCGCATTTATCAGCTAGCAACCAATAATCATAAGAATTGCAGTCAATTTAAAGCGGAATAATATGATTCTTATGTAAAATTTAACGAAGAATCGAATGGGAAAGTCAATTTTGAAAAAAAGTTGGTGGAAAAGCACAAAAAATGGGATTTTTGGAAAAAGTTGATTTTTTCGGATTTTGAGCGACAACTTTGAACTTTTTTTGCTGTTCATGGGATCAGAGTCCCATATTTTTGAACACTGATTCTTATGTAAAATTGAACAAGGAATCGAATGTAAAAGTCAATTTAAAAAAAAAAAATTGGGGGAAAAGCACAAAAAACGGGATTTTTGGGAAAAAAATGTTTTTTTGGATTTTGAAATTTTTTTTGGATTTTGAAAATATTTTTATCAGAAAGCAGAGATTTTTTTACATAAAATTGGATAACTGCAAAATTTTTTTCACTCAATTTTGAGGTCGTTAAAAAATAAAAGAAATTGTCATTTTTTGTTTGATCTCAATTTGAATTGCGCGCCAAAAAACAATGGAGCAACTTTGACCACTAAAAAGTTTACAGATATTCTTATTTTGGTCTATATTATGATATTCTAAAGTTTCGTCAAAATCGGAGAACCACGGGTACAAAACCATGTCGCCAATTGATGGAATGGCCCATATACTCCTTAAATATGAAAATCGATTGTCTAAGCCATGCCTAAAGCAAGGTCATAAAAATGTAAATTGTATTTTATGAAAAAGATAAATTTTGGGACGAAGAATTCCAGTGCTGAACAGAAATTTAATGTAAACGGACCAGATGGTCTTCATAAATATCGAAAAAATTTGAGACGCCCACGAGAGGGTGCCATAAACGCATTCATCAAAAGGCGAGTTCAAATATGCGTTGTGTCAGCTACAATTAATACGAAATCTATTATGATTTATTGGAAAACGAACTCTTTGATTTTTTGATAACTAGCGTAGTGATGAATAGATTTTCCGGCAAGACAATATAATAATTCATTTAGCGAAGAAGGCTAAGGCCTTTTTTTTCGAGAGTTAAAATTATATGGTCTGCCAAAAGTCCAGATTTTAACCCGATCCGGGATCTGTGAGGAGTTCTTTCAGGAAAAATATAAGCACCTTTCAAGTAGTATGACAGCCTTAAACAACTAAAACATGCAATTTTGGCTAAATGGGACAAAATTCAATACTATTTGATTTATAAATAAAAGAATTAGGGAATCTAGAATCCTTAAAAACTTTTCAGATATTTTATTACTTGAGGAACTTTTTTGTTTAAAGGTCAATAAAAATAACAAAAAATAATATATATAACGCATGCGTCCGACAACACGGATTCATTTTTATCGATTTTCCCATGGGAATAAGATATTTTCTCGTAGTAAAACATAGCCTGTGTATTATTAAGCCATGGTGTCAGCTAACTCCATACACAAATTTGTGAGGTACCTCATTGAAACTGAGATAAAATCTTTTTCTGTTAATTAGCAAAATTAACTAAACTTATAATATTGGATATATAGTACTTTAGTTTAATGCCGAATATATCTGAAACTATTTATACAGTATATAATAATGTTCGACAGGGTTCACATCAGGAGATTTAGCCGGTGTTTTTAATTGTTTGGGTGTCTTGTAAAGTAGCCATTCCTTAACAATGTGAGCGGTGTGTTTTGGATCATTGTCGTGTTGGAAGACCGCACTTTCGTTTAAATTTAATATTAATATATTAAGGTATATATTGTTCATTGTATGCTCAATGAATACAAGATTCCCTACACCAGTTGCTGCCATACACCCCCACACCATGAGCGAGCCACCACCATGTTCTACCATATTCCGTGGATCAAGCTCTGTATTTACTTTTTTCCACACTTTTCCATGTCCATCTGAGCCAAAGATATTATACTTACTTTCATCTGAGAAAATAACAGAACTCCAAACTTTACTTTCGTGCTTTCACAATCACTTCACTTCAATCTTTTTTGTCTGTTAATGTTGCTTATGAATGGCTTTTTACGGACATTACGACCATAGTACCCAGCATCATACAGCACTCGACGAATAGTTTGGGGATCACAGGTTTTACTAGTCTCATTTTGAATTTCAGTTCTCCGGATTAGTCTGGTTCTTGTGTGTGATAAAATGCAACTCCTTGGGATCAAATATTTTTGGTCGACCAGATCTTTTCTTATTTTTGGTATTCCCCCATTTTTTGTATTTTTCTACTATTTTTTGAATAGTAGAATTTCTTTCATTTATTTATTTTTTCCAATTTGCCTTTGACTTTTGTTTTCTTTATATAGTTTAATTTCTCAACTCTTTCAACTCTTCTGATAGTTCCTCGACGGGCGGCTCCGTGATCAAAATGTGATTGCAATTACCCATGAAATTTAATGAAAACTTTGGAAAATTATTATTTTATAAAAAAACAACTACTTATTGGTAATGGCAAAATGCATACATATTTATGTGACGTGATTTTCTTCTTAATAACGGAACATACATACACTGTAAATTTTCAACAAATCGATCAACAAATCGGTTTGTCGCCCTGTTTTGGAATTCGGAATCGTTGCAATTTTCTTGTTTTAAATTCGGTAAATCAAACGATAGAGATTTAAATCAACGTTTTGTACAAATATCATTTATTAAAATTTAAGTATATAATGCAGTAAAACAAATACATATAAACAAAATATAAACTCTTATATAAATGTTTTACTTTCAGGGGAAAAACCAAAATTTCAAAACAAGAAATAATCCTAGTTGGAGTTATGTAAACCCATGCAGATTTAGCACACAATTCTTCAAAAGGCGATAAGGTGACTGTAGAGGAATATTAGAATGGATCCACTGTGCCAGCAAAAAGTGATGCAATCTGGAAGTAAAACGGCTCTGTCGAGCCGTTGAATACAAAATACTTTGTTAGCAGAACAACATAATGCATATAACTTCTATGTATTTTATTTAAATATTGCGTTTTACAATAGCAATTTTCTTGCAATGGACTCCGTTATATATCGAAATATATTATGTAAACTATTGCTTTTCTCATGTTTAGTTATTTCCTCGTCAATTGAATCATTTTTAGCTATTTCCTCGGAAATTGAATCTATTTCGAACCCATTTTGGGATTTAATATATGTATATTTTATAATATCTACATATGTTATGTAATGCATAACATTTATTGATTACACTGGTAGACACATAATTTGTGACATGGAAATTCTTAGGTGTTTCTAATGCAGTTTAATGCCCTGAAGTCAAATCTGGAAACAGAATTTTTCTATCACCCACAGATATTCTGTAACGTGCAGCTTTAGATTTTACAATACATACATTATTATATTGCATCATCTCATGTTTTCATACGATCAGAGATTTAACCGGTTTAGCCCGGTTCTGCCTGTTTGTTTATTCTTTTACGTTTTTGAAGTCACTGTGTTTAAGATTTTTAGGTACAATGTCTAGGTGGTGCGTAAATAATGCGAACATTTTTTGTTATGTGTGTGGAGAACTAACTTTTAAATCGCAAAAGCGTTATTTTACTCCTCATGTGCTAAAAGCTTACGAACTGTACTTTGGTGTTAAAGTTCGGGACCAAGCCAAAGCATGGACCCCTCATATCTGTTGTAAGACTTGTGTAACATTTTTAACAGCTTGGTTAAAAAGTTCAAATCGTTAAATGCCCTTTGCAGTGCCAATGGATTGAAGAGAACCTAAAGACCATGCTACAGACAGCTATTTTTGTTTCACGGATATTAAAGGTGTTAGACCGAAGTCTAAACATACAGTTAGGTACTGTAATGTACCATTAGCTTTAAGACCTGTCAAACACAGTGAATAACGGTCATAACGGTAATGAATATTCATCTGTGCCCTTAGCTCATGCGGTTCATATGAAGGAATCATATGAGAATATGAGAGTTTTTTTAGAGCACATCCGTTATCATGAGTATGGGTGGGCAATATGTGGAGACCTGAAAGTAGTAGTCCTTCTTCTTGGAATGCAACTAAGATATACGAAATATTGTTGCTTGCTTTGCGAATGGGACAGCCGTACGAGAGACTCTCATTATGTACATAAGCAGTGGCTAGTACGTCAGGCACTCACTCCGGGGCAAAGAAACGTTACTAGTGAATTTCTAATTGATCCCAAAAAGATATTACTACCACCTTTGCATATTAAATTGGGTTTAATGAAGAATTTTGCTAAGGCAATGGACAGAAATGGAAAAGGGTTCTTGTATCTGAAACAAAAATTTCCAAGAGTCAGTGAAGCAAAAATTAGGGAGGGCATATTTGTGGGTCCCCAAATAAGATAACTAATGAAAGATTAAACATTTGAGGAAATGCTCAATGAAACTGAAATACGAGCCTGGAGAGCCTTTAAACGCGTAGTTAACATTTTTTTTGGAAATGTGAAAGCTGACAATTACCAAGATCACGTAAATGAACTACTTACTGCCTATAACAAAATGGATTGCAACACGCCCCTTGAAATTCACTTTCTAAACTCCTATCTGGATTTTTCACGCGAAAGTTTGGATCCGTAAGTGACGAAATGGGGAACGGTTCAACCAAGACATTTCTACTATTGAGAAACAGTATCAAGACGAGTGGAGTGCCATTTTGCTTGCCGATTACTGCTGCACATTGTTAAGATATACTCCAAAAACAAAATATCGCCGAAAAAACATTGACAGTAACATTTTAAGGTCCTCTTTGGTTAACAATAATATATCTATCGCAATTTTTTTTTTAACAAAAATCTTCATAGCAAAAAAACTAAAAGTGATAAAAGGAATCTGTAGCTATTTTCTGCATTTGTGGAAATTTTTACATAATAAACACTGTGTTATGTTCATGTCACAAAAAACAGGTGGATTTTTGTTTACTAGTGTTATCTTTGTTAGTTTTAGTAGCGTAATCGGGAAGGTAGTTTTTAAATAAGGAAAACACTTATTTGAAATCTTTAAACGCGCAATATTACGTGCTTTTGCGTGTTGCTTGTTGAAATTGCGTTTTGGTGATCCTGGGTTCATACTGCGAGACATAATAGTATTTGTGTTTGCACATACAGAATACAAATACATCGTGACTTTCGCCGGGACGAGTTGCGCTTACTTCTCGTACTATCATATCAAAAACACAAATCTGTACCAAATTAGAAGTTTACAAACTTAATAAGAGTTCACTCGTACAATCATTATTTTCTCATTTCCAAAACATTAAATATTTTAGGTAAAATTTTTGATATTGCGCCTGTCCACAGAGCAATATTAGTATCTTTCCTATTTATTCTTTATTAAATTAGATATGAAAGTTTCTGTGGCTGTTAATTTTGATTTGATAATATCGTTCATAATCTACAATTCGTTTTTCATGCTTTAAAAAGTAATTTTATTTAAACATTTACTATGTTCAGGCCGACATTTAAAACATTTGGTGGGAAAAACTGGTTTTCGCCCTAGAACTTATGTTTTCATCCATTTAAAATCCGTCAAATGAAAACGTATTGAAAACCATTTTCCTTGAGAACTAGTTGAAAACTTTTATTCGGTGTCTGATCTAGTTGAGGATGGAGTCATGTGTAGAAGTTCACGCAAGTGAGGAAAGTTCTCTGAACGCCATTCACTTGGGAGTGGCAAGAAACGATACTTCTTCTCAAGCAATTCACGACTCCCGGTCCTAGACCAAGTATCTTCTGGGTAGCCTAAGATCATCCGTTAGAAAATAAGCTAAAGTGAGAAGGCGAAACAGCCCCTCCACAGGGTTGTGCGCTGGGTTTGGCATCCACCAAAACACACCCCAATGAAAACTAATCGACAGCCTAGGATGAGAGACCCCCCTTTTCATGACGACCATGGCGGACGAAATAAGGACTACGATTTGAGGGAATGCACCTGGAATGTTCGGTCCCTTATATGGGAAGGTGCCGCTGCCCAGCTGGTTCATGTCCTCGTTAGAATGAAGGCTGACATCACCGCCGTCCAAAAATGCGATGGACGGGACAAGGACTGAGGCGAGTAGGTCCTTGTGGCATTTACTACAGTGGCCATATAAAGGAGCGCAAATTTGGTGTGGGATTCGTGGTGGCCCGAAATATGGTTATCTGTCTTCCAAGATTTGCACCCGCCTCTGTGCAGCAAAAAACGCACGTGAACAAACACAAGGAAAGTTCGACGTCGAGAAGCTGCAATAACAACACACAGCAGACCGATTTTCTATTCGACTTACACTCTTGCTCTCTCAGAGTACTCGGCAACAACTCGGTATAACGGAACTGTGGGACGGCATTTCAAACTTCTTACGCACATCTGCACTCGAAACCATTGGTTTTCGGAAATTGCAAAAAAACAGCTGGTACGACAGAAGTGCCGTGTCGCAGCGGAGAGAAAACAGGCTGCCTACCTCGCAACGTTACGATCGACCACAACACGTGCGGGATGGGATAGATACCGAGAGTTGAAGAGGGAAGCGAGACTCATTTGCAGACAGAAAAAAAAAGAGGCCGAAATGCGTGAGTATGAAGAGCTTGATAAGCTCGCCGACAGGGGTAATGCTCGAAAATTATGCGAAAAGATACGGCGGCTAACAAAAGGCTTCAAGACCGGAGCATACTCTTGTAGATACCCCAAAGGTGACCGATGGCCAGAGCATATTAAAATTATGGAGGGAACACTTCTCCAGCCTGTTGGTTGGCAGTGAAAGTAGAACGCCAGGGGAAACGAAACCGATTCCCCAATCAATGACGATGGAGCGGACGTTCCATTACCCGACCATGAAGAAGTTCGAATAGCAATTACCCGCCTGAAGACAACAAAGCGGCGGGGTTGATGGATTGCCGGCCGAGCTATTCAAACACGGCGGCGAAGAACTGATAAAGAGCATGAATCAGCTCCTTTTTAAAATATGGTCGGACGTAAGCATGCCCAGCGATAGGAATTTAAGTGTGTTCTGCCCAATCCACAAAACGGGAGACCCTACAATCTGCGCTAACTACCGTGGAATAAGCCACCTCAACATCGCGTATAAGGTTCTATCGATTGTATTGTATGAAATATTAAAGCCCACCGTCAACAAACTGATTGGACCTTATCAGTGTGGCTTTACACCTGGAAAGTCAACAATCGACCAGATATTCACAACGCGCCAAATTTTGGAAAAGACCCGTGAAAGGAGAATCGACACACACGACAGCACGAAAAGGAGCTGCCTCTATACCGCGATGTCTAAATTTGGTATCCCCGCAAAACTAATGCGGCTATGTAAACCGACGTTGATCAACACCAAAAGCTCCGTCAGGATCGGGAAGGACCTCTCCGAGGCGTTCGAAAGCAAACGAGATGTCAGACAAGGCGACTCCTATGGTGCGACTTTTTCAATCTGCTGCTAGAGAAAACAATTCGAGCTGCATCATCAACTATAAAAGTGGACAGCTGCTGGCGTATGCCTCTGATATTGATATAATTGGCCGCAAAACCAGCTCTAAATTGTCATTTGATCTTTGTTTACAAAACAATGGAGAAGTAAAAATATATGTATATTAACAAGCGCGGATCCGGGGGTCCAACGGGATCGAACTTTCCGTAGTTCAGCCGATACCAACCCCCTTCCCACCCAAAGGTTAGAATTATACATTATTTACATCTTAAGTGTGTGTTGCATATAAATGCATGTATATTTTTGTCTTTATTTATCTATGTTTTGTTTTTAAAATAGTGAGAATTACACTGTTTCATATCTTATCTAATATGTTGAATATTCTTAAGTATAATAAAACTAAATATATTGTTGCGTACTGAATGTTCTTTGGTATGGCGCACATGTTCATTTTTGAACAGTAATAATCCATAGCTTCGTCAGATGGTGGGTAAACGTCAATGTGCCATTCATCTGTAAGCAATTATTAACCATTGTGAGAATCCAAGTACCTCGAAATCAGTCCGCAATTACTATGCTTTCTCTATTTAGCGGCATCATTATGAAACAGTATGTTTTCAGTAGTCTCCAGATTTCGGTTCAAAATTCCCACAAAATTTCGCAAACCGTACATTTTCTTACTCCGAACATATTAGCTCCGATACTCTGCAGATTGCTTTCGTTGCAGGAATTAATAATATGTAATTGAAAACTTTTGCATCAGTAGAAACCTTCACAAACCTTTGTCCAACACGAACTAATTGGCGTTCTAAGGTAGCGTCCTAATATCGTTGTGCGAAGTACTTATCTGGATTCTCAAAGCCAATACTTTCATATGTAACTAAAATTATTTTATCGGGTTTCTATAAAACACGATCTGTAATAATAGTTATAAGCATTTATTAAGGATTCCAAAACTTACCATTTTTGTTGCTCAACAATCAAATAAATTTCTGAAACTTCGTCACATCATCTGTGAAACAAGCAACACACATCACTACACACAACCAAACCCAGCACACAACATATTGAGTTGTGAAACATTGTGTAAATTGGACGCGTTTTTTTGCGGTCCAGTGTTTTCTCATAGTTTTTTTCCAAGTTTTTGAGGCAGCTTTGGCTAAATTTTTTCCCCTGTAACATTCAAGTGACGGACGCATGTGGCCAACTTAAATCGAAAGAGATAAGTATAATTTTGTATCTTATATTAAATTGTTTTTACATACCTGCCCATTTTTTACGAGGCAAATTTGTTTTTAATAAAATTGTTTCCCCAAAGGCTGGAGACATCAGCTGTTTCCCCCTTTCTTTTTCTTCCCTCTCCTGTTTTGTTTCTTGCATTCCCTTTTGGTTTTGGCATTGCCAACTATCGAAAATTGAAACTAGACTTAAGAGGAAGAGACTGAACAGAATAGCTGGCAGGTGTTCTCAACTATTTTCTAGTGAGGTATGGCCTCTGAGAATAGTTCTAGGTGTACACCAGAAAATCCTTTAGGAAGGACTTCAAAATTTGTAAAAACGCCGCCAAATGGCAAAAATGGGGAGTACACCGTTGCTTGACCAATAAAAATAGTGAATTGGCTGACAATGAGAACAAGAGTGGCAAATCCGATAGAACGCAAAGTAGAGAATCTATCAATATTTTTTGCAAAATGGGCAGGAAAATAAAGGAGCTAGAAAAAATGACGTTCGGACAGAGGCGCATAAACTAAGTAACGCGAGAACTTGTAAGCAGCATAACGTACTTGTATGGCAAAACAGAGAAACCCGAAATCCAATCGAAAATAGTGTTGGTAGGCAAAGCGTCACAAGTATCTCCCCAAAATACCCCAAAAAGAGCACGGAAGACATCAGGCTTCCTACCACCTACGAAAAAGCTAAAAAACGTGACTCAAGAAGTGCAGGCAACCTTTAGTGAAGTCATGAAAATAAATAATAAAGACTCCCAGCAAGTAAACCAGCACCCGAGAAATGACGCAGACGTGGGAAAAAAGAAAAGGCCCATGGGGAAGAGAATTAGGTCGAAACCAGACGCTATAATTCTGACAAAGAAGGACGGAGCCTCGTAAGCAGACGCCCTCCATAAAATTAATGGTGGACCTCGATTGTTCAAACGTGACCTACATCAGGAAAACTCTCAAAGGAGACCTGCTCATAGAGCTAAAAAGCCAAGGAGACAAAACTGAAACGTTTCAGAGTGCCCTAGAGGGAGTGGTTGGTGAGATGGCTGTAGTACAACCAAAACCACATAACGTCACTTTAATGTGCAAAGATCTGGATGAGATAACTACTCCTGAAAAATTTTCTGCGCATTACAAAAGGAGTGCGGAATACAGAACATAGGGTCAGGTAATGTTAAAAATTTGCGGAAAACAAGAAACGGCATTCAAATAGCCGTGGTTCACATCGTAAGTCGGGCAGGCCTAATCATTAAATTATTTAGTAATTTGTTTAGTCAAATCTAAATTAAATGTATTTCGAAGTTATTTATTTATACATATTTTATAATGCAAAAGAATTTGATATTTGTAAACATAAAGGAAGAAGAAACCAATTCATAAAAATTCAATAAAAAACGTGCCCACTCTGAAAGTCGGGCAATACAACTTAAAATACTAATGCTTGATAAAATTAAACAACTCAGTATTTTGTTGTGTATCCTTTTTGCTTCTCTACTTCCAACAATCTATTAGGAATGCTTTCAACTAATTTGCGGCAAAAATCTGGAGTTATTTTCTACCACTCTTCTTGTAACGCAGCCTTCAATTGATTTTTATTGGAGCCCCTTTTATTTTGCACCCTGCGACTGAGCTTTATGTTCTATAACATTAAGATCAGGGCTTTGGGCAGGAGTTTTTATTACTCTGGGGTAATTATATAGAAGCCAGCCCCTCAATCAGCGAAGAGTGCTTGTGTGATCACTTGTGTGATAGAACTTGAAACTACCGGAAATTCCCAACATGCGCACACTTTCTTTTACCTTTAACTTTAAGATATCAATGTTCACATTTTTATCCATTATTATCTATAAAATTAAGTTTGCTTACACCTGATGCAGCCATGAATCCCCAGACCAAAATGGAACCTCCTCCGTTCTTCACTGTCCTTTTTGTACTTTTATTGTTGTACTCCTGATTACGTTTACGCCACACATAACGCCTTCCATCGGATACGATCAAATTAAACTTGTTCTCATCTGTGAACAGCACCTTTAAAATAGACATAGACACTAAGGAAAGCTTTTTTATGTGAAATCGCGTATTACCTGGCTCCAACCTGAAAAATTCTTCGATTTGTGTTCGCGTGCAAAATCAAGGCGCTCCCTTTTATTTTTCGAACTAATGCAAGGCTTTTTTCGAGCTATTTTTCCATTTATGTCGTAACAGTTTCCGCGCAAACATGAAGTTGAAAATTGTCTTTTAGGGCTAGTGGCTAGTTATGGCGCAGAAAGAAAAGGATCCTTCTGAGCTTCTCTTAAGATGAATTTTTCATCTCTTAAGCTAAACTTCGTTTTAACTACCCTCCTTTTCTTATCCGTGCATCATCCCTATATACTTTTATAATGTCATGTACAGTAGACTTACTTTTATTAACTATATAGGCGATTTAATGCTCTGGTTTTCCTTTTAAATAATGATGAACCACTACTTTGCGCTCCTCACACGTGGATTGTTTTATTTTACGTCCCATTTTAAAAATAATCCAAAAGAAATAAAATATAAAGTTCACCTATCAAAACGAAGATTCAAACTAAAATTATCGTGTGTAAAATATATATATATATGCGCATAATTTGCCCGACTTTCAGTGTGACCGTATTTATAAGAAATTTTCGCTTCTTTTGACTCGGGTACCATTGTAGTTATGTTTAAAAAATATGCTTTTACAATACTAAGTTTTATCAGTAGTAAGTAAATAGAATCGATAAATACTTAGGAAGGAGTATGAGTTTTAGATATTTGAAATATTTATCAATTGTTTGCCAGACTTACGTTGTGAGCCACTCTATATCTCTGCGTGCTCAAAATGCCAATACCGCCTTAAATTACCGAAGCAAAGATCGGTTGGTCAATCTGTCGCCTCCGGGGGTACCCCTGATGTTTGCAAATGACGCACTAAGCATACACATTAAGTGAGAGGTGTCACAAATGTTCACAAATAGTGATCATATGGCAATCATTGTAGAAGTTTTATTATCTCGAGTCCAGGAACCCCCACGCAGTAACACTATACAAACACGAAGCTGGAAACAAACAGATTTGGATAGAAACCGCACTGCGAAAGAAACTGGTAACGGCATGCGACGCTACAATGCGACAGGCGAAAGGAGACGTCGCCTACAACGCAATCAAAGTGGCGAAAACGCAAACCTTCTCAAAGAAGCTTTTAAAAGGCAGAAAAAGCTTTTAAAGTCAGCTATAATCTGTATCAAAAGAATCTGTTTTGAAAAGAAGCGAACATAGACCGCTGGCGGACTGCTTATAAATCCATAAAACCCAAAGGCGCTCCGTTCATGAAGAAAGTCGTCGAGTCATTATTTCCTACGCATGCCCCGATTACTAGCGCTGACCTAGTATACAAAACAGAGCTCTAAAAATAGCCATAATTTCTAAACCCACACTTTTTGCAAAAATGCACAATGCACGCATAAAAGAAGGGATGTTCCCCGATCCGTGGCGCCTGCTTTTAATGACAAAACCAAAAAAAGACACCATATGAACCTTCTTCGTATCGACATCTGTGTATGCTCGACACAATGGGCAAAGTGTATGAAAACATAATAAGAAACCTCTTGGAGTTTGCAATCCAGGAAGCCGGCGGACTATTCAGAAAACAGAGGTCCACTATCGATGCACTCAAAAAAAAATTTTTGACACTGCGAAAAGTGCAGTAAATGGCAAAAGATGGAATGGTGGTACAAAAAAATATTGTGCTCTGATCACCCTGGATGTCAAGAATGCATTCAACTCTGCTAAATGGACAAACATATTCGAAGTCTTATATGAAATATGCGCACCTCAGTATCTCATAAATATCGTTGTGAGTCCTTTTGAGAATAGAAGGCTGATCTACGACACCACCGAAGGCATGAAGAGCTACCCTATTTCTAGTGGAGTACCACATGGTTCTGTTTTAGGCCCCTCTTATGAAATCTAGTGTATGGTGGGGTGCTAAAAATTCCACAACTAAAGAACGTTAAGCTAATCGCAAACACGGACGATCATATAGTGGTAGCAGTAAGTAAACAACTTGATGACCTCCAAAATAAATGTAATAAATGCATAAATGGTCTGCGGCAATGGTTTTATTCCATAAGTTTGGAACTGGCTGATCAAAAAACAGAGGTATTACTCATAAGCACCTGGAGAATTGAGGAAAAAGTAACTCTCACTATCGGAGAGTGCGTCATTACTTCACGACATAGTTGGAGTATTGGGGGTAATTTTGGTCTCCAAACTGAAATTCAAACATCTCTTGGCAAACATAGCAAATAAAGCAAACAAGATTTATAATGTCTAAAGAAGATGGCAAATAGAGGCTGTGTGCGCTCCAGCCGCCAACTTCTACTCGCAAAAGCTATGAGATCAGTTATACTATATGCAGCTCCAGTATGGATAGAGGCACTAAACATAAAAGCATATGCCTGACCAATAAATGCGGTGCATAGACCCACAGCAATGATTTCTGAACTATTTCCAGCTATACAAATTTCAAAATGACATCAGTCCGTATTGTTCGAAGAGTACGTAGTCAAAAGAAGACTCTGAACACGTGTTTTGGAAAGTTTGACTGCACTTATGTGTCAGTCCTCTGAGAAGTGGAAAGCTGTTCGCGAAGCGGCAACTTCCATCATTACAAAATTAAGACAGCTACAGCAGAAAAGGCCTCGTCGATGTTAAAATCTTTCTCTTTTAGAAAAGTGTATTTGGCTGTCTTTTTATGTTTTACAACAAGGGCGGGACACCTCGAGCTTTGTTCAGATCTGACAACTGCGGTTTTTTCGCAGCATTTGCACGCTTTGTCGGACGACGCAGATTTCCTTAAAAATTGTAAGCGACAATGGAAAAAACTTTATCGGAGCTCAAAGAGCCACCGAGAAAGAGTTTGTTAACTTCATGAAAGAAGACTCACCTGAAATTATTAAACAATACGCACGCCTAGGGACCGATTGCCACTTTATACCTCCATGTTCTCCATACATGGGCGAACTTTGGGAATCAGCAGTAAAAAGCATGAAGTCCCACTTAAAGAAAACGGCTGGTTTATGAGGAGTTTGCAGCACCAGTCACTCTTACCGAAGCCGTATTTAATTCTACACCTATATTACCACTCTCCCAAGATCCCTCCAATTTCACAGCTCTTACACCTGGTCATTTTCTCAGAAGAGCTCCACTTCTCGCAATATCTGAGACAGAAGGAGACTCACTCAATTTAATAAACCGATGGGAAAGAATCAAGATTCTTCAACATGAATTCAACCGTAGATGGAAGAAGACTATCTCAAATATCTCCATAAAAGACATCAGTGGAAAACGATACAGAAGGTACCCTGTACAACTGTCAATGTGTTTAACGTGGGTATCTGCCTACGAAGGCTCAAATCCACGGTGCTATCTATGGTACCCTGTACAGAAGAATGCGTCATTATAAAATACGAATGCCTTCCTCCACCGGAATGGCGACTAGACCGTTTCGAAATCCTTAAAAGGTTAGATGGCCATATAAGAGTAGTTGATGAACGAACGCAAACCGGTATCTTAAACCGATCACTCGTAAAACTGTGTTTTCCAACCAATGCAGAATCAATTGCACCTAAAAATCGAAATCAATCGCAAAATTAATAAATCAATTCCGCTAATTCGAAATAAACCCACTTTATAATTCGTACATAAAAGGAAATTCAAACAAGCGTGTTGAAGATCAACTTATTATACATATATATAAGTATGTAAAGATTTTCAGCTACAATAACTACATTATAACATTATAAGCAAAAACAATTTAATGTAATTTTATATTCCCATAGAAAAGGACGTAGAGGAGATCCAAACTACCTCCAACGTCGTAAGGTCAGAAATTGCTAAAGCGACAGCTGCACCGAAGACTAAATCGTTATCCGGCCCAGCGCAGAAGAGTCCGTCATACGGGCATATCCCAAACCGTACATTCGCGAACATCTCTGCCTTGCCATGGTAGTCATCATCGGCATCGCCGCACAAACAACTTGAATGCTGTCGCAAGCACGCAGAAACAGTTGCAGAGGCTCGTGGCAATTAATCCACCTAGAGGAACTGGGATATTCACATGATAACTTGCGGGTATCACTTATGCGACATATCACAGCAAACTTCGTCACCTGATCTGTACAACAACACACATCACTACACACAAACCAACACAGTACACAACATACATAGCTCCTCCTACACACAACATCATACAACACAACCACCACACCAAAAGCATCAAAAGTGAGAGATTCATTTTTGTTCAACAGCAAAACGCCGTATTTTTTTCTTTTCGTGAACCACGAGGTTCATTCCCGAAAAGAGTTTAGGAGTTCCACAAATGGGAGGAAAATTTAGGGATCCCAACAATCGTGGGTTTACCCACCCACAATACATGCGTTTGCAGTGGGTGTGAAAAAGTTGAAGGCATGTGCTGTGCCCGCCCTTTACCTTGGTACGAGATCTTTTTTACAACTAAAAATGTGCATGAGTTATATTTTTAAAATATACATAGCGCACATTTACACGAATAGCGTCATAACTCAAAAAAGTGCTTATTTAATTTTTTGAAGAACACCATAAGTTTATTGAATAAACTAGTCAAATGTAATATATTAAATAAATAAAATACTGGGCTTAAGTGCTGAGTCTGAAAAGAGTGTACTTAAGAATTGGCACAAACGTCGAGGTTGTTAGTGAAAAAGAGAAAGAAATTTTGCGGCCATAAGTTAAATGTGTCATTATTATTAACATACGTGCATAAGTGTACAATATAATACAAAGTGTTTATATTATGATGTACGATTCAATTTTTTTCTTTACTGGCGTAGACATCGCTTAAGCGGTTATAACCGAGTTAACAACAACGCGCCAGCCGTTTCTTTTTGTTTTTTGCTATGTTATGCCAGTTGGAGATTCCAAGCAAAGCCAGGTCCTTTTCCACCTGGTTTTTCCCACGCAGTGGAGGTCTTCCTCTTCCTCTGCTTCCCCGGCGGGTATAGCGTCGAAAACTTTCATAGCTGGAGTGTTTTCATCCATTCGGACGACATGACAGCGCCAGCGCAGCCACTGTCTTTTAATTCGCTGACTATGTCAATACACCTACAGCTCATCCTTCCATCGAATGCGATATTCACCATGGACAGGACCATAAATCTTTCGCAGAACCTTTCTCTCAAAAACCCGTCACGTCGACTCATCAGATGTTGCCATCGTCCATGCCTCTGCACTATATAGTAGGACGAGAATAATGAGTGACTTATAGAGTTTGGTTTTTTGTTCGTCGAGAGAGAACTTTACTTCTCAGTTGCCGATTCAGTCCGAAGTAGCACATGTTGGCAAAAGTTGTTCCCCATTGGATTTTCGATTCGATTATATACGACTTGAAAGTTATGACTGTCAACAGTGACATGGGTGTCTAGTCGCGAACTCGACGACTATATGTTTGATGACAGGTAATTTTTCGTCTTGCCCTCGTTCACCGCCAGACTTAATTGTTTTGCTTCCTTATCCATTCTGGAGAAAGCAAAGCTAAAGGCACGGTTGTTGAGGCCAATGATGTACTCCAGCAGCTGTACACCCTTATAGAAGATTTTACCTTCTCTATTTAGCTCTGCAGCACGAATTGTTTCTTAATCAACAGATTGAAGAAGCCGCAAGAAGTCGCTTTATCTGAAACTTCGTTTGGTATCCAACGGCTCGGAAAGGTCCTTCATAATCCTGACGGATTCAATTACAATTCATAAATAAAAATAATTATTTTTTACAAATAGCATATGTTCAAAAATAAAAAAAAAAATTGTTTAAAAAAATTTCAGTAAAATACCAAATGGAAAAAAACTGTTAACAGACAAAATATCCGGTACCTAGGGACTTGAGGAGTTATGATAGGATTGAAACAATTTTCGTTCATAAGGTGGCATACACTAAAGGCATTATTTTTGCAAAGCTTCATCCCGTTATAGTTAACAGTTCTTGATCTGTGTACTGGAAAGTTAAAGAATAAAATGGAATTTAAAATTGTGGTGCAAGGGAAATAGGCGTGGTTGTAGTCCGATTTCGACCTGATCATTTATGTACAATATGTATAACCCTATATCTATCTCGTTTAGTTTTATGTGATACGTACAACCGTTAGGTGAGCAATGCTTTAATACCCTATAACTGGTTACAAGGGTATAAAAACTACATTTTCCGTAAATAATGGAAAAAATGAATATTTAAGAATGTCATTTGGGCTAATAAATGCTCCAAGTATATTTCAGAGAGCAATGAACAAAATTCCACAGAGTACTAAAAATGGATCCCAAAAAGATAGAAGCAATAAAGAATTATCCAAATCCCAACACGCTATGGCAACTTAGATGATTTTTAGGAATAACGGGATAGCACGGAAAATTTATTGAAAACTACGCGACAATTACTAAACCATTAACCAAACAATTAAAATGAGAAAATGGGAGAATATCACAATATATGTATGTCAAACAAAGCAGTTATAAATTTTGATCAGGAAAGAATAGCTGCTTGCGAAACTTTAAAGAAGGCATTACAAGAACAAACTAAACTTGTTCAGCCAGATTTTGAAAAAAAATTATTCTAACCAGTGATGCGTGAAATGTAGCTGTCGGTGCGGTCTTATCCCAAGACCAATTACATTCATCTCAAAAACATTAAATTCTCCAGAGCAAATTGATGCAACAAATGAAAAGGAATTATTCGCCATAGTATGAGCATTAGAAACATTACGACACTATATTTATGCAGTAAAATATATGGATATCCATACAGATCATCAGCCATTGCTACTCGCAATGTCTACAAAAATCTAAACGTCTAAATGAAAAGGTAGAGAGCTTTCATTGAAGAATTTTCACCAAAAATAGTTTATAAACCGGAAGCAACTAATGTAGTTGCTGACGCACTGTCAAGTCAATTTTTAAATAATTTAACAAATTCAGGTGAACTAAGTCACTCAAACAATTCTACAATAGAAACCTAACAATGTGCAAAAAGCGGCGATGAATATCAAATTCACGTAACAAAAAAGCTTTTAAATCATTTCAAGCAACAAATAGTAATCTATAATGGGGCAAAAATATCTGTATTGGAGACAATTTCTTATTTCATTAACAAAAGATCTCTGATTGAATACAACATACCAGAAAATAAAGTTATTTTAAAAAATATATAAATACAAAAATATTTACGTGGAATACTCTGCACACCTGAAGTGTTGTACGCAATAAAAAACAAATTTGTATATACCAAACTGTTCCCCAATGATATTACTAATAAAGAAGACCAAGGGGAAATAATAGAACAAACCCATAACAAAGCATATAGAAATTATAGGAAAATTTGGCACAAAAAACGCACACTATTATTGGTCTTTAATGATAAAGCAACTTCACATGGACATTTTTTCGCTCTAATATTAAAATTTCTTACGAGCATTGATTCTTATTCCGAATTTCTAACAATAAAATATATGTATTGAAGACAAATCAATTTTAGAAGAAACAGGTAAGGAAGGGCTAAGTTCGGGTGTCACCGAACATTTTATACTCTCGCATGATAAAGTGATAATCGAGATTTCATTATCCGTCATTTACATATTTTTCAAATACCGTATTTGTGTAAAGTTTTATTCCGCTATCATCATTGGTTCCTAATGTACATATATATTATACAGAGAACGCATCAGATGGAATTCAAAATAGCGTTATATTGGAAGAAGGCGTGGTTGTGAACCGATTTCACCCATATTTTGGACATGTCATCCGGGTGTTAAGAAAATATTATATAGCGAATTGCACTGAAATCGGTCTAGTAGTTCCTGAGATATGGTTTTTGGTCCATAAGTCGGCGACGCCACGCCCATTTTCAATTTTTAAAAAGAGCCTGGCTGCAGCTAAGAAATACGTGTACCAAGTTTCATCATGATATCTTAATTTTTACTCAAGTTACAGCTTGCACGGACGGACGGACGGACAGACATCCGGATTTCAACTCTACTCGTCACCCTGATCACTTTGGTATATATCGGGTGATTTTTTAAGAGCTTGATAACTTTTTTTTAAAAAAAAACGCATAAAATTTGCAAAATCTCATCGGTTCTTTATTTGAAACGTTAGATTGGTTCATGACATTTACTTTTTGAAGATAATTTCATTTAAATGTTGACCGCGGCTGCGTCTTGGGTGGTCCATTCGGAAAGTCAATTTTGGGCAACTTTTTCGAGCATTTCGGCCGGAATAGCCCGAATTTCTTCGGAAATGTTGTCTTCCAAAGCTGGAATAGTTGCTGGCTTATTTCTGTAGACTTTAGACTTGACGTAGCCCCACAAAAATAGTCTAAAGGCGTTAAATCGCATGATCTTGGTGGCCAACTTACGGGTCCATTTCTTGAGATGAATTGTTCTCCGAAGTTTTCCCTCAAAATGGCCATAGAATCGCGAGCTGTGTGGCATGTAGCGCCATCTTGTTGAAACCACATGTCAACCAAGTTCAGTTCTTCCATTTTTGGCAACAAAAAGTTTGTTAGCATCGAACGATAGCGATCGCCGTTCACCGTAACGTTGCGTCCAACAGCATCTTTGAAAAAATACGGTCCAATGATTCCACCAGCGTACAAACCACACCAAACAGTGCATTTTTCGGGATGCATGGGCAGTTCTTGAACGGCTTCTGGTTGCTCTTCACCCCAAATGCGGCAATTTTGCTTATTTACGTAGCCATTCAACCAGAAATGAGCCTCATCGCTGAACAAAATTTGTCGATAAAAAGCGGATTTTCTGCCAACTTTTCTAGGGCCCATTCACTGAAAATTCGACGTTGTGGCAGATCGTTCGGCTTCAGTTCTTGCACGAGCTGTATTTTATACGGTTTTACACCAAGATCTTTGCGTAAAATCTTCCATGTGGTCGAATAACACAAACCCAATTGCTGCGAACGGCGACGAATCGACATTTCACGGTCTTCAGCCACACTCTCAGAAACAGACGCAATATTCTCTTCTGTACGCACTGTACGCATTCGTGTGGTTGGTTTAATGTCCAATAAAGTAAACTGAGTGCGAAACTTGGTCACAATCGCATTAATTGTTTGCTCACTTGGTCGATTATGTAGACCATAAATCGGACGTAAAGCGCGAAACACATTTCGAACCGAACACTGATTTTGGTAATAAAATTCAATGATTTGCAAGCGTTGCTGCTCGTTAGTAAGTCTATTCATGATGAAATGTCAAAGCATACTGAGCATCTTTCTCTTTGACACCATGTCTGAAATCCCACGTGATCTGTCAAATACTAATGCATGAAAATCCTAACCTCAAAAAAATCACCCGATACATATAACACTATATCTGACTCTTTTAGTTTTAGGACTTACAAACAACCGTTATGTGAACAAAACTATAATACTCTCCTTAGCAACTTTGTTGCGAGAGTATAAAAATTAGTTATCGACAATAACCAGGCTTAAGTACAATTCAATTCAAATCCTAAATGGAACGACTAAATATACAAATTTATTACTGTACACCACGTCAAAGCACTAGTAATGGCCCAATAGAAAGGGTGCATTCGACATTACTAAAAAAGGAATATAGTTTAATTAGTAGCTTTGAAGCCATTATTAGAGCGACTTTGGCTAAATGAGCCTTAGTCGCCTGCCCCACACCACACCTACACCCATCACTAACACGCACACTTACCACACTCACCTCGACATCACCACACTCCACATCAACACCACCCACACGCGAGAGCCCAGTATCCACCCACTCCAACACACACCAAACTACTCAGCATGAAAAGGGTCAGGCTCTACACAAGTCAGTACAGATTCAACCGCCTTTGTGAATCCACGTCGCTTGTCCGACACCGCTACACAGCGCTCCAGCTCGTTCCACCTCCATACTTTTAAAATCCGCAATTGACGTTTATTTTAAGTTGAAATTGTGTCAGATTAAAAGTGCATTTATATTTGTTCAAAAAAAGGGAAAACCCACAAATCCAGGGAAAATCTCGATTGAAAGAAAGCGATCAAGTGGTAAGTGAAGCGGGCAGTGACCCCAACATTGGTCCTTCGAGCCGCAAAGAACGGCACTCTTGAAAACGCAAAAAAAAAGTGCGGTGAGGTTAGCCTACAAAACTTCGTGTTCAAAATTTAAGTGAGGCTACACAAACATACTAACATATACACAAAAAAAAATTATTGCATACATACATATACCAAATTTATTGCAAGTGCAATTAAAGTGAAGTGACAAATACTTACATACATACAAAAAAAAAAAAGTTGATAACGGAAAACACGAAACGGTTCCCTACCGTTATACAAAAATCAAAAAATAATAATAATAATAATTTTTATCAAAATCAAAAAGAAAAAAAAAAATTTTTTTATGCTAATACGAAAAATTTTAAATCGCGTGTGAGACATATAAATACATATAAATACAAAAATACAATATCGTGCTGAACACCTAAACCAACAAAAAAAACAAACAAAATCCGGGCGCGAAAATTAATTTAATTTTAAAACGGGCGCGAAGCTTAAAAACAAACCAGAAAGGAAAACAGTGATTTCAAAAGTGTAATAATTTTCAAAAAAAAAAAATAAATAATGAAGTTAATAATTGTTGAAATGAAATATACTAAAGACATCTACATAAGTACGAACCAAACAACAGCAGAAAGAGCAGAAAGAAAAGGAATACCGTGACCCACCCATAAGAGCAAACACCCCCCACTTAACCGCATACTAAAGCCCTCAAATACCCTTGAAGCGGCCCAAAGTGAGTGTATCGACTCCATTTATTCGTATATAATTTTTACATATTGGCATATGTGTATGTTGAAAGTTACAGTTCAACTTTCTAAAAACTGTTTACTTTAATAAAACGGTTGCTACCAAACTGTTTGAACTTACGGTTGATTTCCGGGAAACCGAAAACAGTTTGGTACATTACGTTCGGGTGTCACCGAACATTTTATACTCTCACATGATAAAGTGATAATCGAGATTTCATTATCCATCATTTACATATTTTTCAAATACCGTATATGTGTAAAGTTTTATTCCGCTATCACCATTGGTTCCTAATGTATATATTATACAGAGAAGGCATCAGATGGAATTCAAAATAGCGTTATATTGGAAGAAGGCGTGGTTGTGAACCGATTTCACCCACATTTCGGACATTTCATCCGGGTGTTAAGAAAATATTATATACCGAATTTCGATGAAGTCGAGCTAGTAGTTCCTGAGATACGGTTTTTGGTCCATAAGTGGGCGACGCCACGCCCATTTTCAATTTTTGAAAAAAGCATGGATGCAACTTCCTTCTGCCACTTCTTCCGTAAAATTTAGTGTTTCTGACGTTTTTTGTTGGTCGGTTAACGCACTTTTAGGGATTTTCACCATATCCTTTATATGGGAGGTGGGCGTGGTTATTACCCAATCTCTTCCATTTTTGAACTGTATATGGAAATACCTGCAGGAAACCACTTTGTAGAGTTTAGTTGACATAGCTATAGTAGTTTTCGAGATATGTACAAAAAACTTAATAGGGGGCGGGGCCACGCCCACTTTTCCAAAAAATTACGTCCAAATATGCCCCTCCCTAATGTGATCCTTTGTGACAAAATTCACCTTAATATCTTTATTAATGGCTTAGTTATGACACTTTATATGTTTTCGGTTTTCGCCATTTTGTGGGCGTGGCAGTGGGCCGATTTTGCCCATCTTCGAACTTAACCTTTTTATGGAGCCAAGAAATACGTGTACTAAGTTTCATCATGATATCTCAATTTTTACTCAAGTTACAGCTTGCACGGACGGACGGACGGACGGACAGACATCCGGATTTCAACTCTACTCGTCATCCTGATCACTTTGGTATATATAACCCTATATCTGACTCTTTTAGTTTTAGGACTTAAAAACAACCGTTATGTGAACAAAACTATAATACTCTCCTTAGCAGCTTAGTTGCGAGAGTATAAAAATATAAGGGGAAAGGAATAAATTAAATCTTAAATATAAAAAGACAATAGTTGCGAAGACTTACCAAATAATAAAAACTACAAATTGGAAAAATAATAAGATATAAAGGCAATATTAAAGATTAAGTTCATTATCTTATAGGTGCAATGCAAATATTTTTACAGATTTCTCTTGTTCGTCGAGAGAGGACTTTACTTTTCAATTGCCTACTCAGTCCGAAGTAGCACCTGTTGGCAAGAGCAAGCCTGCGTTGGATTTCCAGGCTGACATTGTTGTTGGTGTTTACGCTGGTTCCAAGACAGTCGAAATTATCTACAACTTCGAAGTTATGACTGTCAACAGTGACGTGAGTGCCAAGTCGCGAGTGCGACGACTGTTTGTTTGATGACAGGAGATATTTCGTCTTGCCCTCGTTCACTGCAAGACCCATTGGCATTGCTTCCTTGTCCAGTATGGAGAAAGCAGAACTAACGTCGCGGGTGTTGAGGCCGATGATATCAATATCATCGGCATACGCCAGCAGCTGAACGCTCTTATAAAAGATGGTACCTTCTCTATATAGTTCTGCAGCTCGAAATATTTTTTCCAGAAGCAGGTTGACGAAGTCGCACGATAGGGAATCGCTTTTTTTGAAACCTCGACGTAGCTTTAAGTGTTGCTCAACGTCAGTTTACACGGCCGTAGTAGTTTGACGGGGATACAAAATTCAGACATCGCGGCATAAAGGCAGCTCATTTTCGTGCTGTCAAAGAGAGCTTTGAAATCGACGAAGAGGTGGTGTGTGTCGATTCTCCTTTCACCGGTATTTTCCAAGATTTGGCGTATGGTGAATATCTGGTCGGTTGTTGGTTTGCCAGGTCTAAAGCCATACAGATAAGGTCCAATCAGTTTGTTGACGGTGGGCTTTAATCTTTCACACAATACGCTCGGTAGAACCTTATATCCGATGTTGAGGAGGCTAATCCCACGGTAGTTTGCGCTAATTGTGGGGTCACCTTTTTTTACGGATTGGGCATAGCACACTTAAATTCAAATCGTTGGGCATGCTTTCGGTCGACCATATTTTACAAAGAAGCTGATGCATGCTCCTTATCAGTTCTTCGCCGCCGTGTTTGAATAGCTCGGCCGGCAATCCATCGACCCCCGCCGCTTTGTTGTTCTCAGGCCGGTAATTGCTATTCGAACTTCTTCATGGTCGGGCAATGGAACGTCTGCTCCATCGTCGTCGATTGGGGAATCGGGTTCGCTTCACTGCCATTCAGCAGGCTGGAGAAGTGTTTCTTCCATAATTTAAGTATGTTCTGGGCATCGGTGACTAAATCACCTTTGGGGGTTCTACAAGAGTATGCTCCGGTCGTGAAACCTTCTGCAAGCCGCCGTATTTTTTCATATATAAGTTTCGAGCATTACCCCTGTAACGTTGCCAAGTAGGCGGGCAACAACCACACAAATCAAGACGGTATTATTATAACGGGATAAAACTTTCCGCGAATAATGTCTTAAGTGTGTGCCACCTTATGACCAACAACTGTTTAAATCCAATAAAAACTACTTAAGCCCCTAGGTACTGAATATTTGGACCCTAGTATCTATAGTTGACTTTTAATACAAATCGTCGGTCAATAAGTAATATATATAACTGAAATTAATTGTAATGGTTTGTCTGTATGTCAGAAATAGGTTGAATCGGACCATTACTTCCCTAGTAGACTTAATATAAAGACTTTCATACTTCCGAATTGCGCATATATCGGCTGATACGTTAGTTATCCCAGTGAAAGGAAGAGATAGTGTTTTGCTTATAGCATTGTATCTTTGTGCCTAAAATAGGTAAATTTGAGTAAAAACTTGGCCTAGATCCTGTATAAGTATTATCAGGATTTTTTTAACATCCGGCATACTTTACTTTATATAATTGGTTTTATATCTTATAGTATTTCGCTGGCTTTGAATCTTGCAAGTTGCTAGAGTACAAAATATTCGGTTCCATCCAAGCATAGCTCTTCCTTACTTGTTAATTTTAATATAATACTGAATAGGTAATAAAATAATCTAATATGTTTATCAATAATAAAGTACTAAATGTCCACCAAATTCTTTTTATTTCCTTTTTATTGGTGTTAGCATATTCAAGTTTTCCTATTTTAATTCAATATTTGTTGTATCAATATATTTTATATTTTTGGATATATAATATATAGCATTATTAGATTATTTTTTCGTGCAATTACAAATTATGAAACATCAATAAGATCTGGTATTGTTACGTTAATTCTTTCCTCGGTTATTATTTTTTTGGGTTCTGGCATATCTAAAATTAAGGAATTCAAAACTCCTAGTTTTATTAATGTAATAGTCCGTATTGTATTTTTAATTAATTATTTGTTTATTTCTTTGACTTAAAATCGTCTTTTTTCTCAAGCTGCCTTGTAATTGTTTTATAATTTATGTTAATTTTTTGATTATTTTAAATATTTGTGAGTTAATTATAAAAGTTTTATTATTATTTTCTGTATAAATGAGCATCCTCCCCCGGATATCCACACATCCACCACACTATCACACCACATCAAATGAACCTCACAACACTGACACGTACCTTCACCAATCATCAGGGCTTACAACCCACATTCCACAAAACACATGAGAGCACCACACATCGACACCCACAAGCACGTACGTCAAGTGGCAGTTTGGTGGTTGATAGACGGCAGTCGAATGAAGTGGTAGTGTTTTTTTTTACGCTTTTGATTTTCTTGGATTAATCCCAATTTTCACTGAGACGGCATATAGATTTTGTCTTGGCACTTACCGGAAGTCCGGAGGATTCAAGTGGATAATAGGCCTTGAGAAATAGATAAGTACAATTTGTTTTAAATAAAAATTCATTTATACATACCTGTACTTTTACGTAGCAAATTTTTTAGTATTAAGTTTTTTTTCCCATTTCCCCTACTAACAGCAAATCACAGCAAAACGTGCACATATTTTTTTTATGCCGTTTTGTTTTGATTAATCAGCTGTTCTCCGTTTTCGCTTTCTCCTTTTTCGTTTTGCTTTTGGGTTAGGCGTTGCCAACCATTAAAAATATAAGTAAGGTTTTAGCGGTAGGGATTGAACATACTGATTGACAGGTGGAGCCAGACTATTTTCTCACTGAGGCATGGCCTCTGAGAGTAGTATGGGGCGTACCCCAGAGAATTCTTTCCGGAGGAATTCTAAAATTTTGAGAACGCCTCCTAACGGCAGGAATGAGAAATCCACTGCTGCTGGATCAACAATTAGCGATGAAACAACTGACCGAGCAAGCAGAAAAGAAGAGAATTTACTAAATAATGAAACTTCCGACCATTTTAACAAGCTGGGTTGTAAAATTAAAGAGTTGGAAAATATGATGGCTGGGCAAAGGCACGTAAATCAAGCTATGTGCGATTTACTGAGTAGCATAATGAGCCTATATAAAAAAGCCGAGAAACCGGAGGAAAAAAATATGGTTGAGAAAGCAACCCAGATATCTCATATTTTTAAAGAGATGAATACCCCAAAGCGGCTGCGTGAAGCATCGGGTGACCTACCCCCCACGAAAAAACTGAAAAAAGCTACTGAGAAGTTGCAACAAGTAAACAGTGAGCCAACGAAAAAAATTCAAGAAAATATCACGGGTCAACATACCGCAGGTGAAAAATGGGTGGATGTTGTGAAAAAGAAGAAGCCAATTCAGAAGAAAATTAGAACGAAACCGGACGCCATCATAATAACCAAAAAGGAGGGTGCGTCTTATGCTGATATTCTCCGGAAGATAAAAAGTGACAGTGGTCTTGAAGAGCTTGGATCAAACGTGACCTACATACGGAAGACGATGAAAGGAGACCTACTCATCGAGTTGAAAAATCAGGCAGACAAGAGAGCCGAATCATTTCAAACCGTCTTAGAGGGAGCGGTGGGTGAAATGGCGCTGATACAGCCAAAAACCCATAACGTTAAAATAGTGTGTAAGGACTTAGACGAAATTACAACACCAGAAGAAATCTGCGAGGCACTAAAAAAAGAGTGTGGGTTCCAAAACCTGGAGAAAACAAGCGTCAAAAATATGAGAAAAACCCGAAGTGGCACACAAATAGCTCTTATTTGTCTGCGCGCCCAAGACGCTAAAGTTGCACTAAAATTGGGCAAAGTGAAGATAGGGTGGTCCATCTGTCGTCTTAGAGAATACTCATTCATTACCCGATGTTTTAGGTGCTTCCAACTGGGTCATATAGCACACAAATGTGTCAGTCAGACTGATCGGTCAGCCCTCTGCACACGCTGCGGAGCTGCAGGGCACGTAGCAAAAGTATGCAGAAATGCCCCGAGTTGTATGCTTTGCAAGGGAGAGCACTCCGTCTTAAGTACGACATGTCCGAAGTACGTACAAATGATGAAAACAATGAAAAAATGAGGTTGTTACAGCTAAACCTTAATCACTGCGCTGCAGCACAAGATCTGCTAAAACAAACAATCCAAGAAGAGAATATAGATGTCGGCTTACTAAGCGAACAATATAGACTGCGTTCGGAGAGCACTTGGTGTAAAGATAGAAGTGGCAAAGCAGCAATATGGGCCTGCAAAGGACAAGCTTTCTCATCCCGCTCCAAAGAAGTTCATAACGGCTTTACATGGGCGAAGATGCAAGGTATATATTTTGTAAGCTGCTATGCTCGTCCTAGCGCAACAATTAGAGAATTTGAAGATTTTCTCCTGGAGCTGTCTCTAGAGACCAGAAACAAATCGCCAATAATAATAGCGGGTGATTTCAACGCATGGTCTACTGCTTGGGGTAGCAGAATTACAAATCACCGTGGTCGCCTTATTCTAGAATTTTTGAGTCAAACAAACCTCACGATTCTAAACAATGGCACAAAAAATACGTTTCAAAAGGGTAATAAAGGTTCTATAATAGACCTAATGTTTACTAACGACACGCTTAGCAGACATATTAAGTGGAAGGTATCAGATATTTACACAAATAGCGACCATATGGCTATAATCGCTGAAGTTTCGTTTTCCCAAGAAAGGGAACTGTCTCGCAGAAATCCCTCTCGAAAACGTAGTTGGCGTGAAAAGCAATTTGATATCGACGTCTTTGAGAGCGTCTGGAGTGCGGCAAAGGCACCAGGCGAAGACGCCACCCACTTAGTATCCGCTGTGCAGAAGGAACTAGTTGCAGCATGCGACGCAACTATGCGCAGGACGAGATACAATAACAATCGAAAGCCGGTATACTGGTGGAGCGACGAAATCGCCAAGCTGAGGAAGCTCTGTCACTCAGCTAGACGTCGCGCTCATCGAAACCAGGGAGGGGAAAACGAAATCCGCCTCAGAGAAGCATTTAAATGCCAAAGAAAGCTCTTGAAGTCAGCCATTATCCGTAGTAAGAGATCCTGTTTCGAAAAGCTATGTGAGGAAGCGAACATAGACCCCTGGGGATCGGCATACAAAATTTGTATGTCGAAATTCAAAAATAAGTCGCAGCTACCTAAGAACGCATCATTTATGAAAAATGTTGTCGAAGCGTTATTCCCCACACATGCATCCATTTCCTACATTAAAAGAAACGAAGCTACGGAGCCACCTCTATTAGTCACAGAAGACGAACTATTGGCAATTGCGAAAAAAATCAAAAACTCTAAAGCGCCTGGAATAGATGGTATACCAAATAGAGCCCTTAAAGAAGCCATAACTCTTAGACCCAATTTATTTATTAACATGTACAATGCGTGTATATTAGAAGAGGTGCTCCCCGATCCGTGGAAGATTCAGCGCCTGGTTCTCCTCCCAAAGCCAAAAAAGCCACCAGAAGAACCTTCATCATATCGACCCCTTTGCATGCTCGACACGATTGGGAAAGTGTACGAAAGCATCGTAAGAAACCGCTTGGAACTAGCTATCCAAAAAGCCGGCGGATTATCAGAGAGACAATACGGCTTCATAAAAAAGAGATCCACTATTGACGCACTACGAGAAGTCGTCGATATTGCGAAATGTGCAGTAAGGTGGCAAAAGATGGAAAGGTGGCACAAAAAGTATTGTGCGCTGATTACCCTGGATGTCAAAAATGCGTTCAACTCAGCAAAATGGGCAGACATAATTAAAGCCCTGGATGAAATACGTGCCCTGAGTACCTCATAAATATAATAACGAGCTATTTTAAAAACAGAAAGCTGATTTTTGAGACGGACGAAGGCACCAAGAGCTACTCTATCACAAGTGGAGTACCACAAGGCTCAGTGTTAGGCCCACTATTATGGAACCTTATGTATGACGGGGTGCTAAGAAGACAGCAACCAACAGACGTGAAACTAGTAGCTTAT
Organism: Bactrocera tryoni; assembly: GCF_016617805.1. NCBI lineage: Eukaryota > Metazoa > Arthropoda > Insecta > Diptera > Tephritidae > Bactrocera > Bactrocera tryoni. The sequence goes on from NW_024395977.1 coordinate 16,562,995, forward strand.
GCGGACGACCTCATGGTGGTAGCAGTCGCCAAACAATTAGCCGACCTGAGGAATAAATGTAATGAGTGCCTAAATAGCCTACGCCAATGGTTCTCATCTATGAGTCTGAAACTGGCGGAGGAAAAAACAGAAGTTTTACTGATAAGCACTAGGAAGATAGAAGAACGAATAGAGCTCAGCATAGGGGAATGCAAGATTACCTCGCAGCCGCAATTGAAGTATCTAGGGGTAATACTAGATTCCAAATTAAAATTTAAAGAACACTTGGAGTATACTTCCGCCAAGGCAAACAGAATTTATAATGCGCTATCGAGAATGATGACCAATAGAGGCTGTGTGCGTTCCAGCCGGCGATTCTTAATAGCGAAAGCAATGAGTTCCGTAATACTGTATGCGGCACCAGTATGGATACAGGCAATGTATATAAAAGCGTATGCAAAACAAATAATTGCAGTGCATAGGCTTTCTGCAATTCGGGTAATTAGTGCTTTCCGGACTATATCAACCGACGCTGCTGAAGTATTAGCCAGCATGCCGCCCATTGACATCCAGGGAGATGAACTCGAGCGTTTATATCAATTATCAACGCCTAAAACAGTATCGGTAAGGACAGAGGAGAGAAACAAGAGTACTAAAATGTGGCAGGAGCGGTGGAATTCCTCATCCAAAGGGCGCTGGACCCATCGACTTATACCGGACATCCACACGTGGATAGACAGACGACATGGGGACTTAGATTTCTATCTGACCCAAATACTTAGTGGACATGGATGCTTTAGAAGCTACCTTTTCAGATTCCACAATGACATTAGTCCGAACTGTCCGACGTGTACAGAGCATATAGAAGACTCTGACCATGTATTATTTCATTGCCCTCGATTTTCGAATACAAGGGAACAGCTAAAAACCACACTCGGTGGTATTTTACGGTCGATAACTTGACGACAATCATGTGTCGACTGATAAATGGAAAGCTGTCAGCGAAGCGTCAGCGTTCACAATGACTAAACTGAGATCTTCTCAACAGACTAGGCGTCCGTCAGTCCGCGCAATAGAGTTTAGCAATTGCAATGTAGTTTAGCGGATTAAAGTTCCGCACTTCGGCTTTCGATGCTTCCCCCTACTATAAAAAAAAAAAAAAAAAAAAGCACGTACACAAATCAACCACATCACACCATCTGATTCCACACAGGCAAAGGGAAAAAAGGAACCACAAGGAGATCGGCACTTCACTTCGCTTTCGATCTCAGCAGCAACCAGTACGCGTGTGTGAACCATTTTGAACGGCGTTTTTTTCCCATCCTCCAGTTTCAACATTTTTCATATCAAGTCGGAGTTACGCGTGTGCGAACATCTTTGAACGGCGTTTTTTCCATCCTCCAGTTTCAACATTTTTTCATCCTGAGTCGGAATTACGCGTGTGCGAACATCTTTGAACGGCGTTTTTACCATCCTCCAGTTTCAACATTTTTTCGTCCCGAGTCGGAATTATCAACCGCTAATCACTTTACAAGCATTTTTTTTTTAATTTTTATAAAACCGAACTTGGTGGTCATCGAGAAGGTGAGTGCGTGTGAAGATTAAGAATTCGAAGTGCACCGCAAAAGGTGAGGTAGTGAAAAATACATGGTCCTTCGAGGCAAAAAGAACGGCA